>NW_022630141.1:67500-87500 GCF_010909765.2 Amblyraja radiata | reverse complement strand
TTGCAGGCCTGGAGGCGGAGCTGGACGCAGATGAGGAAATTGTGTTAACCAAAGATGTTATAGCGGAGCAGGGTGGGTTACTCTCACGCAAACTGTTAGTACGCTCATGGGCGGATTCATGGGTGATTATATGACTCATTTTAGCAACCAGCCCCCGCCATCTTGTTCCGCCATATTGCTCCGCCGTCTTGCTTCCGGATCTTTGTTTCCGCAGCGGGGAGAAAGAGTGTGGGGCCCGGGGCAGCGGGGAGAGGGAGTGTACGGCCCTGGGAGAAGGAGTGCGCGGCCCGGGGAGAGGGAGAGGGAGTGTGCGGCCCGGGGCAGCGGGAGAGGGAGCGCGTGGCCCGGGTGAGGGATTGCGTGGTCCGGGGCAGCGGGAGAGGGAGTGCGTGGCACGGGGCAGTGGGAGACTTGTGTAGAATAAACCTTCTCGTCCCCAAGCTGGTTTCCAAGAAGGCTGACTTCATACAGGCTTTCAATAATCCTTCACCAGCCATCAGACTGAGACCCACGGCCCTTCCTAAGTTTACTGGAAACAAGCGTGACTTTTATAGTTGGAGGAAGGATTGGGAAGCACTGCAAAAGCAAGATGAACCCACTAGATCAAATGAGGTGAAGAAGGTTCAATTGCTGGACAGTCTGGAAGACAACATTACAAGAGACCTCCGCCTCACAAGTTATAACACTGCAGATGATAGATTTCGTGTCCTAGAGAACCGGTTTGAAAATCAAACAGCTATTGCTATTGAGATAGTGGAGGAGCTTCATAGAATCCCACCTGTCAGAGGACATCAGCCACGTAAAATAGTGGAATTAATTCAAGCTGTGGAAAAGGCGCTTAAGGACTTGAGCGATCTCGGAGACACAGGCGCTAGTAAAATTCCACTGATGATAAAATCAATTGAAACCAAGCTTCCAGAAATCCTCAAAAAGGAATGGCTGGTTTATGTAGCTGACAAGAGGAATGCTGTGGCACCAGAGAAATGGTTTGACAGTCTCTTGTCATTTCTCAAAGAGCAGGCGAGCAAATACGAACAGCTCGAGCAACTGAGGGACGAGGAGCCGAGTAGAAAGGAAACTCGGACTGAACCAAGACATGCCAGAACCAAGTCTACCAAGTCAGGAAATGACCACACAAGTTGTGTAGTCTGTGGTGACGTAAAGCATAAAAGGAAGCTGTACTTCTGCAAGCAGTTTCTAGGGCTAAAGCTGACAGAGAAAAGAGCTGCAGTAAAGGATTTGGGAGCATGCAAAAAGTGTCTTGAAGTTCATGATGATGGTTCATACTACAAACCTGCATATCTGTGTAAAAATCAAATCTGCAAGGATGAACAGACTCCTGAGAATCATTTTTATCTGTGCCCCAATTATGAGATGAGGAAAAGCAGTGTGGATCAGAGAAGGAGTAAATTTGGTCCAGAGGAAGATAAAGGCAAGAAGAAATATACAGTTGACCAAGAGAAGTTTTTCAGCAAACCTCCACCAGAGTTGGCAAAACAATGCCGAGATGTGTTCTCCAACACTGCATCAAGAGCCTTCAACACTGCAAAGCATCAGCCAAGCCTCCTAAAAGAAGGTGGACTGCAAGAGCACCCAGTGATTATGATGCTTCTGGAGGTCGTAGCAAATGCTGGACAAAAGGTTGGGACATTAATTGACTTGGCTTCAGATACCAACTACATAACTCACAATACTGCGAGTAGACTGTACCTTAGGAGTGAAGACATCACGCTTATCGTCCATGGAGTTGGGGGGATGAAGGTCCACGTAGAGGCGAGGCGCTACCTTCTAAAAATCGGAGAGAAGACTCCCAAGAGCACACTCAAGTCGCACCAGTTAGTTTGTTATGGATTGGACAGCATTGCAGATGTTCACAAACATGTGACACCACAGCAGCTGCAAAAGTTATTTCCAGACGTCCCACTTGAGGAACTTGTGAGACCAAAAGAGATACATTTGCTCATAAGCCATAGAGAAGGTCAGCTATCGCCTCAGAGGATTAGAACTGTTGGAGATCTCATTCTGTGGGATGGACCACTGGGAAAGACTGTTGGAGGTTGTCATCCTGGGCTGTTTGAGGAGCTTACCATGTCAGCCCACATGTCCAAAACGCACTTCGCCAGATCAATGAGAGCAGCTGCTTTAAAGTATGAGGAGCTCACTGACGCAGTCCCTGTGGAACTTTCACCAAACGGACAGGTCGCCGTCAAAGTCCAAAAGTCACGTACATCAACCGCCAATCGAGACTTCTTAGATTGGTGGAAGTGGGATAGCATTGGAGCAGAATGCGAGCCAAAGTGCGGGGGTTGCCGCTGTGGAAACTGCCAGCCAGGCGGAAAAGAAATGACTCTTGCTGAAGAGAGAGAGCTCGAAGTGGTAAGTGAAGGCCTCACCTACGGAACAGGAGACCGTCACAGTAAAGACCCACATTGGCATGCTAGCTATCCTTGTTTGGAAGACCCAGCTTCTCTACCAAATAATAAAAGGACAGTGGAAGCCACATTTCTCAGGACGGAGAGGCAGCTATCCAGAGAACCTGAATGGAAAAGTGCCTACACAGCTCAGGTGCACGACATGGTGGACCGAAAGGCTGCAATTAAATTGTCCGAAGACATGATTGCAAACTGGAAGGGACCAGTGTGGTATGTGAGGCACCTTATTACTCCAAACCCCCACTCTGTCACGATCCCAGTGAGACTAGAGTGGAACAGCAGCCAAACGTGCTATGGTGTCAGATTAAATTATTTGCTGATGAAAGGTCCAGACGTCCTCAACCAAATTCGCGCCGTCCTCCTCAGATTCAGAGGCGGAATCTATGCTGCTCTGGGAGACATAAAGAAGATGTCTAACTCAGTCTGGTTGGAGGACCGTGAAGTACACTTACACAGATTCCTCTGGCGAGATTCCGAGGATGAGGAGCTGGGAGAGCATGCTATCACAAGAGTGAACATCGGAGACAAACCTGCGGGGTGCATTGCACAGTTTGCTAATCTTCCTTATTTTACCCACCTCAAGGATGAGCAGCAAGTACTCCAGAAAGACAGCTATGTTGACGATATCCTCACATCTCACAACAGCCTCGACCAGTTGAGAATCATCACAGCAAATGTGGAACGAATCCTAAAAGCTGGTGGGTTTGAGCTCAAGCCTTGGGTTCTGTCTGGCCAAAGTGGGTGGAAGGAGGACAGTGATACTTTAATGAAAAGCTGAACAAAGACCATGATCCTACCAAACCAAATGCATGATGATAATAACAAGACACTTGGTCTGGGCTACATTGTTCAAGAGGACATGCTTCACGTTACGGTGGGAATCAATTTCTCCAAGAGAAAGAAAAAGATGCGGATTGGTCAAGGCCTTCTACAAGAGCAATTCAAAACTCAGACACCAAATCCCCTAAAAAGAAGAGTGCTTCTTAGCCAGGTAGCAGGGCTATATGACCACATCGGCATAGTGGCTCCTGTTAGGCAAAAGGGTGCGACTCTAGTACGCAGAGCTTTCCAAAAAGCAAAAGAGGGAAGCTGTTCGGTCAGGGACACATGGGACATGGCACTCTCAGATGGACGCAGGGAGGATGCCATTAAGCTCTTTGAAGAATATGTACAACTTGGAAAAGTCAAGTTCGTCAGGGCACTGACTCCCTCTTGCTCCACAACTGAACCCTTGGGAATCACCTTTTCTGACGGAAGTAAGCACACCTAGGGGCGGTGATGTACCTGAGATGGGATTCAGACCATGGCCCAATTGTCAGACTTGTGGAATCCAAGGCCAAGTTAACTCCTTTGGACCACAGAGGAGACGCTGTTAAAGCAGAGATGTGCGGAGCAGTGTTCGCCTCACGCTTAAGAAGTATGTTGAGCTACACAGTCGAATTCAAGTGGAGAAGTGGTATCATCTTGTGGATCGCCAAACAATCCTTGGTGCAATACAGCGAAAAAGCTACGGACTTCAGACATTATTCGCCAATCGGATTGGAGAGATTCAAACAAACACCAACATTCAGCACTGGCGGTGGATTCCTGGCCCACAAAACATCGCTGATGTAATCACCAGAGGTGCCAGCCCTCAAGACCTTGATCAGTATTCAGAGTGGCAAAATGGACCGAAGTTCCTGGTATTGCCTGTGAGTGAGTGGCCAATAGAATCAGCTAAAGAACTGGCTGCCATTACCAGAGAGAACACCAACAAGTTACAGAAGAAAGCTTTTGTTGCAGCACTATCAAGAGCCAAAGTAGAGAACCAAGAACCGGAACCAACAAACCCAAAGAGACCACCTGCAGGGTCAGCTATTCAGAACCTTGATGATGTCAAGCGGTTCAGCATTCTAACTCGACTGGTCAAGACAGTCACATGGATTTGGAGAGCAGCGAAGAGGTTTCTTGGCAAGAACAAAGCCCTAAACAATCCAAAGTGGGAGGCCATCTCTTTGAAAGGAGTCATTACAGTAAGAGAACGAGAAAATGCTCTAAAATACATTTTTGTGCTGCGCAATTGGGCACAACTTTCCCAAGCACCACAACAGATCGACTGGTAGCCTATAAAGACCAATATTCTGCGCTGATGATTTGTGGTGGTAGAGTGCGGAGCTTTGAAGAGGATAAAGTTGCTGTTCCAATCCTGCCCGTTGATGCCTGGGTGTCCATGCTGCTAGCTCGGGAGGCTCACAGGGAGAGTCATGACGGAATGGCTGGGACTTTGCTTAAAATGAAAAGAAAGGCTTGGGTCATAAAAGGAAGGAGAATTGCTCAAAATGCCGTTGATCACTGCATAATCTGCAAGAAAGCAAAGGGAAAGAAATGTCAACAAGCAATGAGTGATCTGCCGCCTGAAAGAACTAAACCTGCTGCTCCTTTTGAGTTTACAACAGTAGACCTCGTTGGATCCTACCACGTACACGATGACGTTAAGAAGAGGGTAAAACTAAAAGATTGTGGAGTTGTCTTCTGCTGTATGGCTAGCAGAGCCATCCACACAGAGTTAGTCAACACCTTATCAAGTGAAAGGTTTCTGATGGCTTATCAAAGATGCTCAGCAATCCGTGGGCACCCCAAGAAGGCCTGGTCAGATCCAGGCACTAATTTTATTGGCGCGAAACCAGTCTTAGAGGAACTATATAGGTTTTTGGAGAACCTGGACAGAGCAGCTTTGGAGGAGAACGCAGCTAAAATGGAACAGAGTGGATGTGGAAAACCCATCCTGCTGATTCTGCACACAGAAATGGCGCTGCGGAAGCTGCTGTGCGTGTTGTGAAGAGAGCGCTCCAACGTTTTGGAAAATAATCGTCACTCAGTTATAGTGAGTTTCAGACAGCTCTTTACATGGCAGCCAACCTGTTAAACGAATGTCCAATCGACACCAGGATACAAAGCCGGGAAGTCTGCGTTCAGTACATCACAACAAATACTCTTCTGCTTGGCCGAGCATCTCAGTGCGGAGACATTAAGACTTTTAACTTTTCCAGCTACCCCTACAAAATACTTAGAACAATGCAGTCGGAGATGAACACGTTTTGGAAGAGCTGGAGCCAACTCGCTGGTCCTAACTTGTTTATAAGGAGCAAGTGGCACACCACTCAGAGAAATGTCACTGCCGGAGACATTATCTGGTTAAGTGTCCAACATGCAGTGAGGGGGCAATTCGAGCTGGGCATAGTCGTCAGCTCCAATCCAGACCGCAAAGGCATCGTGAGATACGTTAATGTACGGAGCTTTCCAAGTCACTCCATTCCTCTGAAAAGTCTTTGAAAGGAAGGGCAAGGCATTCCACTCAGGGGAAGGAGAGGATCCAAGCCACGACTGTTCACAGGGATGTTAGGCGGCTGGTTGTCTTACTTCCAGTTGAAGAACAAGACAGAGATGCATCAGGAGACCAAGTTCAAACCTAGACTTCAAAGTTTGACTTTAAAGCGTCGATCTCCCAAGTGGTTCCATTGGCAGATCGAGTGGGAGGTGTCAAGTCAAACTGAAATGAAAGAACAGGTGCAGAGAAATGCTACATTGAAATAACGAGACAATGATTAAAGTGGACGGAAGCCCAGCCTGCCGAGTTCTGCCCGGGGCTTTCAAAAGGGCACACAGCACCAGAAGCCAGGGAAGACGACGGAAGAGACTTGCGGGCGGCAAATCTTGAACAGTAAATCAAAAGGACTGTCCGAAAAGACTGCCGCGATAGCCAGAAAAGGCAAGCAGGATTGATTTTCTACAGCCCCAGATACTCTGTTTAACCCTTTAATATCTGAGAAATGTGCCTGGCTAACGTGTTGATTGAGAATCTTTGAAATATTGGTGGTCTTTGTTAACCAAGATGACAGGGTGATGATAGTGTTTGTTGTCCTTGTAAAGGGTATCCTGCTTCATTGTGGGGTTAAGGGCTAATGTGAGCTAATTTCTAATGCTTATATGCTATGTGTGGTAGTTTAAATAATTGCATTTTAAAAAATATGATAAAATGTGTTAAAAAACAGTAAAGATTCATATGATATTAAGCTAAACAATTGGTAACAGTAGTGGGCATTATCTGTATTTTTCATTTAATGAAATGTGAAAATGATTTAAAAAAACAAAATGGCTGCTATGTTGGAATGTTAGATACATGTAATTTTCTGTTATTTATATTTGGTTACAGTAATGTGTATATTTTTTGACTTTGTGTCTAAAGGTTTTTCACCTGGTAAAGACTAAAACTGCTAAGGACTGATCTGCCAAAATAAAAGGAGGAGAAAATAAAAAAGGTGGAAAAGAAGTGTTTAGTCTGAGTGAATCCAGTTCATCATTTCGGGTAGATAAATCAAATCCCTTTCAAGCGGGGAATCTGCAAAAACATTAGAAGGCTTGACACTCTCTCTATCTCTCTCCCTCTCTCTGTTTCTGTGTGTCTCTCTTCGTCTCTCTCACTGGCTCTCTCACCGTCTCTCTCTCGCTCTCTCTCTCTCTTTCTCTGTCTCTCTCTCTCTGTTTCTGTTTCTGTCTCTCTCTCACTGGCTCTATCTTTCTCTCTCACTGTCTCCGTCTCTCTGTGTGTCTGCTTCTCTCTCTCTCCCTCTTTCTCTCTCCCTGCTGTCTCACTCTCTCTTTCTCACTCTCCATGTATCTGTATATCTATCTCTGTTACTCTCTGGCTGTCTCTCACTCTCTGTCTCTTTCTCGCTCTGTCTCCCTCTGTATGTCTCGCTCTCTCTCCCCCTCTCTCTGTTTCCCTCTCTCTCTGCCTATCTCCCCCTCTCTGCCTGACTCTCTTTCTCACTGTTGCTCTCTCCGTCTCTCTCTCGCTGTCTCGCCCCCTCTGTGTGTCTCTCTCTTTCTCTTTCATAGAACCATAGACAATAGGAGCAGGAGTAGGCCATTCGGTCCTTCGAGCCTGCACCGCCATTCAATATGATCACGGCTGATCATCCAACTCAGTATCCTGTACCTGCCTTCTCACCATACCCCCTGATCCCTTTAGCCATATGGGCCACATTTAACTCCCTCTTAAATATAGCCAATGAACTGTGTGGCCTCAACTACCATCTGTGGCAGAGAATTCCACAGATTCACCTCACTCTGTGTGAAAAATGTTTTTCTCATCTCGGTTCAAAAAGTATTCCCCCTTATTCTTAAACGGTGACCCCTTGTTCTGGACTTCCCCTAAATCGGGAACAATCTTCCTGCATCTAGCCTGTCCAACCCCTTTAGAATGTTGAGAGTTACTATAAGATCCCCCTTCAATCTTCTAAATTCTAGAGAGTATAAGCCGACGTTATCCAGTCTTTCGTCATATGAATGTCCTGACATCCCATGAATCAGTCTGGTGAACCTTCTCTGCACTCCCTCTATGGCAAGAATGTCTTTCCTCAGATTTGGAGACCAAAACTGTACGCGATACTCCAGGTGTGGTCTCACCAATACAATACAATACAATACCTTTTATTTGTCATTTGAACAGCACATGAGGTTCAAACGAAATTTAGTTTCTGCAGCCATACAATAAAAGAACCAAGACACACACCAACACTATTCACATAAACATCCATCACAGTGAATCTCCTCCTCACTGTGATGGAAGACAACGTCTTGTCTCTCCCCTGCACTCCATTCCCCTCCCGAAGTCGAGGTCAAAGCCCCCGGCGGGTGCCAGCAAGTCCGCACCAAATTACAGCCGCGCCGGGCGTTGTAAGGCCCCCGTCCAGGTCACTCTCAACCCCGCAATTCGGGCGGGGGAAGTCGCCGTTGCCGGTGCCCCGCAAATCAGTCTCCCACCGGGGACCCGCCAGCTCCCGGTGTCACCATCCACCGGAGCCGGGTCGCAGCAACGCGCCACCGCAGCTCTCCGTGCTCCGAAGCTGGCCAGCTCCACGGAGGTAGGTCCGCAGCTCCGGAGGCTCCACGACTCCACAGCCCCGCAGCAGCTCCACAGGCTCCACGACACCACAGGCTCCACGGCTCCACGGCTCCACGGCTCCACGGCTCCACAGCTCCACAGCTCCACAGCTCCACAGCTCCACAGCTCCACGGAGGTAGGTACGCAGCTCCACGGAGGTAGGTACGCAGCTCCACAGCTCCGCAGCTCCAAAGGCCCCGTGACTTGAGCCTCCAGGTCGTTCCGGTGGAGGCCGCTCCACGGCGCTAGGCCCCAACGGCAACGGAGACCAGACAGGGAAAAGGGCGAGTCTCCATGCAGGGAAGATATTAAAAGTTTCCCCCACCCCCCACACATACACATTTAAAAACCCGCTACAAACTAAACCCTCAACAGGACAAAAAAAATACACAGACAGACTGCAGAGGCCGCTGCGACGTTGATATATCTACTGCAGTAGAACCTCCCTGCTCCTATACTCAAATTATTTTGCAATGAATGCTAACATACCATTTGCTAAATCCCTGCCTGCTGCACCTGCATGCCTACTTTCAATGACTGGTGTACCATGACACCCAGGTCTCGTTGCATCTCACCTTTTCCTAATCGGCCACCAGTTTTTTTCCTGTTTTTGCCACCAAAGTGGATAACCTCACATTTACCCACATTATACTGCATCTGACATGCATTTGCCTACTCACCCAACCTATCCACCTTCCAGCCTCCTAGCATCCTCCTCACAGCTAACGCTGCCCCCCAGCTTCATGTCATTCGCAACTTGGAGATGTCGCATTCAATTCCCTCGTCCAAATCATTAATCTATATTACTAAAACTCCGTTCTTGACCGCTTTTCCCGATCTGTGCTGCGGTTTCCGAGAGAACGCCGCCACCTACGGCCGTCATTTTCGGCCACCTCGCTCAGAGCCCCCCTCTGCCGCATGTGTGCCGAGGATGTTTCCCGTCGATGAAATTTGACCGAGATATTTACATAATTCCCCATTCTCTCTGCTGCCCCCGTGGCGGCAGGGGAGGGAGGGACTATAAAACCCGGAAGCGTCCCGCTTCAATCACTTTCTTCCCGACCAGGAAGACAAAGGGTCACGGCTCTCTGAGCTGCAGCTCTGCTCCGAGGTGAGTCCCTTGCATATGCTTTTTCAGCCAATTGATATGTATGTAGTTCACCATTCACCATGGTCTGAAGTTTGTTGGCATTTTGTTGGAAAGAGTTTGTATATTTGTCAATCTATATTGTCTTTTGAAATGTGTATCGAACATGAAATGCATTTGTATATTTGTCTATTTATATTGTGTTTGAACATTGAATTGAAAATAAAAAGCATTTGCAAATTTGTCTATCTATGTTTTCTTTTGAAATATGAATTGAAAATAAAAACCATTTGCAAATTTGTCTATCTACATTGTATTTAAAATGTGAATTGGAAATTAGAAGCATTTGCAAATTTGTCTATCTATGTTGTATTTTGAAATGTGATTTGAAAATAAAAACCATTTGCAAATTTGTCTATCTACATTGTATTTGAAATGTGAATTGAACATGAATGCATTTGTATATTTGTCTATCTATATTGTGTTTGAACATTGAATTGAAAATAAAAAGCATTTGCAAATTTGTCTATCTATGTTTTCTTTTGAAATATGAATTGAAAATAAAAACCATTTGCAAATTTGTCTATCTACATTGTATTTGAAATGTGAATTGGAAATTAGAAGCATTTGCAAATTTGTCTATCTATGTTGTATTTTGAAATGTGAATTGAAAATAAAAACCATTTGCAAATTTGTCTATCTGCATTGTATTTGAAATGTGAATTGAACATGAATGCATTTGTATATTTGTCTATCTATATTGTGTTTGAACTGAGAATTGAAAATAAAAAGCATTTGCAAATTTGTCTATCAAGTCAAGTCAAGTCAAGTTTATTTGTCACATACACATACGAGATGTGCAGTGAAATGAAAGTGGCAATGCTCGCGGACTTTTGTGCAAAAAGACAAACAACCAAACAAACTATAAACACAATCATAACACACATATACCTTTACATAATAAATAATGGAAGGAAAAACGTTCAGTAGAGTTAGTCCCTGGTGATATAGGCATTTACAGTCCGAATGGCCTCTGGGAAGAAACTCCTTCTCAACCTCTCTGTTCTCACCGCATGGCAACGGAGGCGTTTGCCTGACCGTAGCAGCTGGAACAGTCCGTTGCAGCGGTTGAAGGGGTCTCAAATAATATTGTTGGCTCTGGAGTTGCATCTCCTGAGGTATATTTCCTGCAGGGGGGCAAGTGAAGTTCCCATAGTGCGTTCGGCCGAACGCACTACTCTCTGCAGAGCCTTCTTGTCCTTGGCAGAGCAATTCCCAAACCAGATGGTAATGTTCCCGGACAAGATGCTTTCCACCGCCGCTGCGTAGAAGCACTGGAGGATCCTCGGAGACACTCTGAATTTCCTCAATTGCCTGAGGTGGTAAAGGCACTGCCTTGCCTTACTCACGAGTGCTGAGGCGTGTGATGCCCATGTCATATCCTCGGAGATGTGGACTCCCAGATATTTAAAACAGTTCACTCTATCCACAGGATCCCCATTTATCCTCAATGGAGTGTACGTCCTCGGATGATGTGCCCTCCTAAAGTCCATGATCAGCTCCTTCGTTTTTTTGATGTTCAAGAGGAGGCTGTTATCCAGGCACTAGAGTGCTAGATCAGCCGCCTCCTCCCGGTAGGCCTTCTCGTCGTTGTCTGAGACCAGGCCCACCACACCAGTGTCATCAGCAAACTTAATTATTGAGTTGGAGCTGAACCTAGCCACACAGTCATGTGTGTACAGGGAGTACAATAGGGGGCTGGGGACGCAACCCTGGGGCGATCCTGTGCTCAGGGTGAGGGACTTCGATGTATTCCCTCCCATCTTGACTACCTGGAGCCTGGCGGTGAGAAAGTCCAGGACCCAGGCACACAGGGAGGTGCTGAGCCCCAATTCCATTAGCTTCCCGGCCAATCTGGTGGGGACTATCGTGTTGAAGGCTGAACTGTAGTCCATGAACAGCATCCTCACGTAGCCCCCCTTCTGGCTGTCAGATGGGAGAGAGCGGTGTGCAAGACCTGGGAGACTGCATCGTCCGTGGATCTGTTCGGACGGTATACGAACTGCAACGGATACATGTTCCGAGGGAGGAAGGCGCAGATGTGTTTCTTCACCAGCCTCTCAAAGCATGTCATGACTACCGAGGTAAGGGCCACCGGACGGTAGTCATTCAGACAGGCTGGGGAGGCATTTTTAGGTACCGGTACAATGATAGATGTTTTGAAGCAGGCAGGGACCACGGACTTGTCCAGGGAAAAGTTGAATAATGTAGTGATTACTGGAGCTAGCTGCGTAGCACAGGACTTGAGAACTCGCCCCGAGATGCCACCGGGGCCTGCAACTGTTTTCGTGTTCACCCGTGTCAGAGCCCTCCTCACGTCGTGCTCGGACAGTTAGAATGTGTGCACATTCCTCCCTTCAGCTTCGGTAGCCAGCCCGCTGGCGGTATTGTCGATAGTCGGCAGACCTGGGGTGGTGTTGCCCCTCTCAAAACGAGCGTAAAAGGAGTTCAAGTCATCAGCTAGGGAGGTGCCGGCACTTGCGGATGAGGGAGGGGTGCTCCGGTGGTTGGTTACAATCCGTAGCCCCTGGCACAGGCTTCTGGTGTCCTGCTGCTCCATCTGTAACTCCATCTTGTCTCTGTACCTTCTCTTTGCGTCCTTCACCGCCCTTCGTAGTCGGTGGGACTCTGTCTTGTTGACGTCTATGTTTCCTGATGCCAGGCCCGAGTTGTAGGCAGTGGTGCGAGCTTTCAGGGCCACACGAACAGACCTGTCTGCCCATGGTTTTGGTTCGGAAAGGTGCTTAGCCTTACCGTGGGGACGATGTTGTCGGTTACTGTTGCGATGAAGTATCTATGTTGTCTTTTTTATTTTTATTTTATTTATTTTTTTATTTAATAGAAGTAGACATATTATAAAATGTAGTTACATATTATAGTAACACAACTTTTCATATACATCAGTCATACATTATTTAAATTTTCCATTATCAATTACTTCTGCTTCTAGTGTTTATATTTTTTATAGAAAGAGGGAAAAAGAGAGGGTAGAAAGTTACAAATAAAAGAGAAAGCAAAAAAAAATACAACAGAAAAACAAGGGAGGTGGAATGGGTTACCTGTAATACATCAATGGAGATAGGTTCGCAGGTTATAAAGTATAGCTTTTCATCTATTCCTGAGTTCAAGTTTCAGATGGGTCCTCGCGCTGTGCCAATCTATCCCTTCAGATAGTTAATGAATGGAGCCCAAATTTTATGGGAAATATCTTGTTTGTCCATTAAGACAAGTCTAATTCGTTCTAAGTATAGGGTCTTCGACATTTCCGTAATCCACATTTTAATTGTGGGGGTTGTAGGGCCTTTCCAAAATTTTAATATTAATTTTTTTCCGGTTATTATACTGTAGTTGAGGGAATTTCTTTGGTTTGTTGTGAGTGTTAAGCTTTGTTCTGATATTCCAAGTATTATTAATTTTGTGTCTGGGTCCAGTTTTGTATTAATAACTTCTGAAGTTATTTCAAAAATATCAGTCCAGAAATGTTTAAGTTTTATACAGTTTGCAAACGTATGTGTTAAATTAGCCTCTAAATGTAGACATTTATCACAAATAGGAGAGATTTGTGGGAAGATTCTATTTAGTTTTATTTTAGAGAAGTGTAGTCTATGTAAGACCTTGAATTGTATTAAAGTATGTCAGGCATTTAACGAACATTGATGTATTTGTTGTAAACTTTCGTCCCACATATCTTTCGTGATAGGATGATCTATTTCATTTCCCCATTTGTATCTATATGGTTCGGTCGGTGGTACCTCGTTGTTTAGTAGGGTGTTATAAATATAAGCTGTTAGTTTTTCAGTATTAGTATGCTTGTTCAGACATTCATCAATAATTTCTGATTCCCTATTCCTGTAGACTTGTGTATTAGATTTAACATAATCTCTAATTTGTAGATATCTGAAGAAATTATTTGAGTGCAGTCCATAATTCTGTTGTAACTCTTGAAATGAAAGAAAAGTACCTTTCCTATAAAGATGTCCTATATTTTTGATTCCATAATTTTTCCATTGTGTGAAACCTTTGTCCATAAAGGATGATTTGAACAAAGGATTATTTACAATGGGAATACAGAGTGGTATATTATTCAATTTTAAATCTTTTTTTATTTGTTTCCAAATTCGTATTCCACTATGTATTATGGGGTTTTCTTTATAGGTTTTTGTGTGCAGTTTTGTGGGGGGAAATATGATCGGTCCAATTTCAAAAGGTAGACAGTCTTCCTTTTCCATCATTAGCCCATCTGGTTGTTGATCCATTTCTTCCAGCCAGAAATTCATGTTTTTAATATGGACTGCCCAAAAATAAAATAAGAAATTTGGCAAAGCCAGACCTCCATTTATCTTTGATTTACATAAATGTTTTTTACTTATTCTATGATTCTTATAATCCCAGACAAAACTTGTAACAATGGAATCGACTTTTTTGAAAACAGTTTTTGGGATATATATCGGAATTAATTGAAGTAGGTACAGCAGTTGCGGTAAAAAAAATCATTTTTATAGCATTAATTCTCCCAAGCATAGAAATGGGGAGTGTTTTCCAGTATTGAATATTCTTATGTAGTTTATTCAGTAAGGGTGGGAAATTTAGTTTAAATACAGAGGTATATGTCTTAGTTACATAGATTCCTAAGTATTTAAATGTATCTGTAACTATTTTAAAAGGGGATTGTTGTATTGTATGTAAATTGAATTTTGTTATTGGCATGATTTCGCTTTTATTCCAATTGATTCTATATCCCGAAAACTGACCAAATTGAGTTATTAGATTTAATAGGTTTGGAATACTAGTTTCTAATTTTGTAATATATATTAGTATATCATCTGCATATAAGGAGATTTTATTCCTTGTGTCTCTAGTATTGTATCCAAATATTCCTGGATTGTTTCTAACGGTTTCTGCTAGGGGTTCGATTGCAAGAGCAAATAATAGTGGGGATAGTGAGCATCCTTGTCTACAGCCTCTAGAGAGATTACATTTAGTTGATAACATTTTGTTTGTTAATATTCTAGCTGTTGGATTAGAATATAACAATTTAACCCATGTACAGTGCTTCTCTCCTAGTTTAAATTTTTCCATCACCGAAAATAAATATGGCCATTCTACCTGGTCAAATGCTTTTTCAGCATCTAACGAGATAATTGCTAGCTCTGCGTTAGGGATTCTATTGGAGTATATAATATTAAATAATCTTCTCAGATTATAAAATGAATACCGTTTGGGGATAAACCCTGTTTGGTTGGGATGTATTAATTTGCTGATCACTAAGCTCAATCTATTAGATAGAATCTTAGTTATTATTTTCTGATCAGTATTTAAGAGGGCTATAGCTCTGTATGAACCTGGGTCTTCAAGATCCTTGTCCTTTTTTGGTATAAGTATGATTGTAGATTCATTTAGAGTTTCTGTGAGTTTCTGTTGAGTATAAGCGTATTTGTACATTGTCTGTAGGCGTGGGGAAAGCAAATCATAATTTTTAAAATAAAATTCCGAATTTAGTCCATCGGGTCCTGCCGACTTTCCGTTTTAAGGACTTTATTGATTCTTCAATGTCTTTTATCGTAATTTCAGCCCCTAGCAATTCTCTCTCTTTCTGATCTAGACCCGCACACTTACAATTCTGTAAAATGTTTCCATTCCCGTTGATTGTTCTGTTATTTTAGATGAATACAATTGTTGGTAGTATTGTAGAAATCTATCATTAATATCTTTAGGCAGTGTTAATGTTTCTCCCTTGTCTGTTCTAATTTTGTATATTGTTTTTTCCCCATCCAATTTGCGAAGTTGACGCGCTAATAGTTTTTGTGGTTTGTCACCAAATTCAAAATTTAATTGTTTTGTATGTTGATAACGTTTTATAACTTGGTCTGAATAAATCTTGTTTAATTTATATTTCAATACTGCAATTTTATTGTGTTTTATCGTGGATGGTGCTGCTGCATTTTCTGTGTCTAATTGCTTTATTTCCATTTCCAGTTTCTGTTGTTTGGCCCTATTCTCTTTATTAAAAAATGATTGGGAAAAAATTAATGCTCCTCGTACAAATGCGTTAAATGTTTCCCAAAGAAGGGAGGCAGAGATTTCAGGGCTATCGTTAGCCTCAAAAAACATTTTAATCTGTTTTACTAGGTATTCATTACATGATTTATCTTTTAAGATTTGGGGATTAAATCTCCATTGTGACTGTGTCTCTGCCATTCCGTTTACTTTGATCATAAATGTTAATGGAGCGTGGTCTGAGATTATGATGTTATGATATTGTGAGTTATAGGTAAATGGGATAAGTTTTGAATCTACTAAAAAATAGTCTATCCTTGAGTAAGTTGTATGTACTGGTGAGTAAAATGAATATTCTCTGCCCTTTGTATTTTCAATTCTCCAAACGTCCTTAATATTAGTAGTATAATGTATGAATTTTAAAATTCACTTGATCGAGATTTTAGTTTTCTTTGAGTTGATGATCTATCCAAACAAGCATCCAAAGTGCAATTTAAACCTCCACCGATTATTAAGTTTTGTTGTGTATCTTCCGGGATATTGTTAAGAATTCCCTTTCAAAAACAGAGGGCTATCAACATTTGGTCCATACACATTGAGGAGAGTCACCTTTTTTAAGTATAACTCCCCTATTATTACAATATATCTGCCTTCAATGTCTTCTATCGTTGATATATGTTTAAAGGGTATACCTTTACGAATTAATATTGCAACACCTCTTGATTTATGTGAGAATGAAGAGTGGTACGCTTTAGCAATCTATTTTGCTTTCAATCTGTGTTGTGCTTCCTTTTTAAGATGTGTCTCCTGGAAAAATATTATATCTGTTTTCAATGATATTAAATGAGCTAACAATTAGCCTCTCTTGATAGGTTCATTAATTCCCTTAACATTCCAACTACAGAATTTAATTCCCTCACCCCCAATTTTTATATTCATGTCTTGCATCTTGTGATTAAGTGGTAGAGCAGATGATTCAGCACACTCAACCCTACCTTATACTTGAACTTCAGGTAGATGAATTTTAGGTCACGTCTGTTTTCCATCCGAACATATCTCCTTAAATAAAATATGCAATTCCATTCCAAATACAAAATATAATATGATATAAGATAAAAAAAGGTGATAGCAAATAGGGTTGGTAAAGTGTGGAAAGTAAAAAAGAAAAGCAACTACAACTACAATTAGTGCAGTTAGTGATAGCCACCCTAATGTGGCTAAGCATCTATGGACTTCCGTAGCTTTTGGTTTATAAAAATACTAGCTCCGTTCTTTCCTTGAAAGGAAAGTTTCCAATTCGATGCTTACAATTTGTGGGGGGGGGGGAAAGAAATATTGATTATATTCCATTAATGGTATAATTAGTAGTGTCAAATTGAAATGTTAGTTTTGTATAATATAAACATTTATCAAAGAATAATCAAAAACGAAAACATCAGAGAGAGAGCCACCAAACATTTCTCATTATAAAATACCTGAATCATACTTTACTTATATTTCATACTTTTAGTTAATTCTTAAATAATCTAAATAATCTTATTATCATTAGTTAGTGTTAGTTAATATTCTTGATTATTAATAGTTGTTAGAGGTTAGTACTAGAATGTTAGTATAATATATCCGTTGCAGGAAATATACCCAATTCTTATTGCGAATTTTAGGCAACTCTTAAATATAATAGTTTAAAGTTTAGAGTTCCATATCTTCTCTGCGAGATAGCAGTATCCGGGTAGGTGTTAAGAGTTGAATATTTTTCAATCTTCGATCTTGTCCTCGATGTTCTTGGCAAATTCAAGTGCTTCCGTGTGCTTGATGAAGAAGTATTCCTTCTTCTCGTAACTGACTCTTAGCGTTGCGGGGTATAACAGTCCATATCTCAGATTCTTTATGTTCTTCAGTATTCTTCTTGTTTCTGTGAACAACGCTCTTTTCTAAGCAACTTCCACAGGGTAATCTCTGAATACGCTAATCTTGTCTCCTTCATATACAAGATTTCTGCTTTTACCAATTTTCCTCATCATGTCATCCAATACATAGTCATATTGGACCTTTACTATCATTATTCTTGGTCGGTCGCCCATCTTTGGGGGACGTCTCGGCACTCTGTGCGCTCCGGCAAGTAATGGCGCCTGGTCCAGGTTCAAAATTGTTTTCAGTACTTCTGCAGCAAATTCACTGGGGTCACGAGTCCCCTCTCTGCCTTCCTGGATGCCCACGATTCTTAAGTTCTGACGCCTCTGTCGTCCCTCCAAGTCTGTACATTTTTCTGTTATTTGATGCAATAACTTTGATAGGCGTTGGTTCTCAGTGATGAGTTGTTTTGTAGTTGCGGTGCTTGTCTCAGCAAGTTCCTCAAGTTATTTTACAATCTTGTAGTGTTGGTTTAATGTCAGGAGAATAGGTTCAAGTTTAGAATCAAATCTGGATTCCATCTTATTCAGTTTTTCATTTACTTCTTCAACATTTTGAGTCATATTTCTTTCCATATCTAATTTCCAGTCTTCAAGGACTTCGTGTACAATCTCTGTATCATCTTCTTTAATTTGTTCTTTAATTTCTTTTTTAAAAGATGCCAGCTCCTCTTTAACCTCTTGAAAGTTATGTCTAAGATCTTTAAGTTCCTCCTTAAGGAACGTTTTTAATTCTTCCATCTCAGTCTTTTTCTTCTTCTTTGAGATGTCTTCTCGGGATGCTGTTAAACCGGAGGCCGAGGCTTCAGTTGGGCCTACCTCTTTAGTCTTGCCGTGTTTTGTCTTGCGGGGGGGAGTATGTTGAGTCGACATACAGCCGGTGTCGCGCGCCTGATGACGTCACGGGCTTAGTGCAAAACAATCGGTGCCGTATTCTGCAGGTAGGATCTGTCTTTCCCCCCCGTTTTTCGGGTTTTTCACGGAGCTAGTAGGCGCGAGTCTCTCCTACTCCATAGCGCCACCGGAAGATCTCTCTATGTTGTTTTTTGAAATGTGAATTGAAAATAAAAACCATTTGCAAATTTGTCTATCTACATTGTATTTGAAATGTGAATTGAACATGAAAAGCATTTGTATATTTGTCTATCTATATTGTGTTTGAACTGTGAATTGAAAATAAAACCATTTGTATATTTGTCTAGCTACATTGTATTTGAACTGTGAATTGAAAATAAGAACCATTTGTTATTGTTATAAAGCGTTTGCAAATTTATCTATCTATATTGTGTTTGAACTGTGAATTGAAAATAAAAAGCATTTTCAAATTTGTCTATCTACAATGTATTTGAAATGTGAATTGAAAATAAAAAGCATTTGTTATTGTTCTAAAGCGTTTTGCAAATTTGTTTCTCTTGGGTTTTAAAATGGTTGCACCGGTTTTCAGGTAACTAAAGCATGATGTCTGTTGTGTTTGAAATGGTTCTGTAAATTGAAATGCATTTGTTGCAACGTTTTCATGCGAGTAATGCACGAATGAAGCTTTTTATTTCGAACAGAACTGTGTTTAAATTTAAAATTGGCGCTCATTTTGTGATTTCGGCGGTTGCAAGATGGCGGCGATTACGTCATTTCCGGTGATCGATAAGCCGGCGGCGATGGCGTCATTTTCGGTCGGCGGTGGGGTGGTGGCGGCGATGACGTCATTTCCGGTCGGAGGCAAGATGACGGCTGCCCACAGAGTGCACGAGGTGTTGCATAATACCACAGAACTGGTAAGTGTTTGTTTGTTGCAGCCACAGCGGCAATTGTGTTACAGCAAAAGCTGCAATTGTGTTGCAGCCAAAGCTGCATTGCCTTTCAGCCACAGACTACAACAGGATTTGAAGATTCCTAGAATGTTGCCTGGGTTTCAACATCTAAGTTACAGAGATAGGTTGAATAAGTTAGGTCTTTATTCTCTGGAGCGCAGAAGGTTAAGGGGGGACTTGATGGAGGTCTTTAAAATGATGAGAGGGATAGACAGAGTTGACGTGATCAAGCTTTTCCCTTTGAGAATAGGGAAGATTCAAACAAGAGGACATGACTTCAGATTTAAGGGACAGAAGTTTAGGGGTAACATGAGGGGGAACGTCTTTACTCAGAGAGTGGTAGCGGTGTGGAATGAGCTTCCAGTGGAAGTGGTGGCGGCAGGTTCGTTGGTATCATTTAAAAATAAATTGGAAAGGCATATGGATGAGAAGGGAATGGAGGGTTATGGTATGAGTGCAGGCAGGTGGGACTAAGGGAAAAACGTTGTTCGGCACGGACTTGTAGGGCAGAGATGGCCTGTTTCCGTGCTGTAATTGTTATATGGTTATATGGTTATTCGGCTGCTTTCTCTATGGTAAGTCTGTGTTTGTTGGACGTTATTTAAAAGCAGCATTTTGTTTCAGCAAAAGACTCTACATCAGGATTTGAATATTCGTTTTGCACAGTGTATTTTAGTGTTGTGTGTGTGAATGTGTGTGTGGGAATATATATATGTGTGTGTGTGTGAATATATATATATGTGTGTGTGTGTGTGTATATATATATGTGTGTGTGTGAAT
>NW_022630141.1:57500-62500 GCF_010909765.2 Amblyraja radiata | reverse complement strand
GAAACATAGAAATTAGGTGCAGAAGTAGGCCATTCGGCCCTTCGAGCCTGCACCGCAATTCAATATGATCATGGCTGATCATCCAACTCAGTATCCCGTACCTGCCTTCTCTCCATACCCTCTGATCCCCTTAGCCACAAGGGCCACATCTAACTCCCTCTTAAATATAGCCAATGAACTGGCCTCGACTACCCTCTGTGGCAGGGAGTTCCAGAGATTCACCACTCTCTGTGTGAAAAAAGTTCTTCTCATCTCGATTTACCAATGGCATAGGTAAAAAAAGAGAAGAGGCCTTGAAAGGAGAACTTAGGGAGTTAGGAGGGGAGTTAAAGAGTAGGACAGCAAAGGTAACAATCTCGGGATTACTGCCTGTGCCACGCGATAGTGAGAGTAGGAATGGAGCAAGGTGGAGGATAAATGCGTGGCTGAAGGACTGGTGCAGAGGGCAGGGATTCAAATTTCTGGATCATTGGGACCTCTTTTGTGGAAGGTGCGACCTGTACACAAAGGATGGGTTGCACTTGAACCTGAGGGGGACCGATATCCTGGCGGCGAGATCTGCAAAGGCTACTGGGGAGACTTTAAACTAGAATGGTTGGGGGGAGGGACTCAAATAGAGAAAGCTATTAGACAGTGTGTGAGGCAGGAGGCAGAGAAGGAAAGCATTCAGACCCAACATGTAGGGGGGAAAGAAGAAAACAATAATAAACAGAGAATAAGAGGTGGTGGGTTCTTAAATGGGTGAGCAGAGAAACAGAGGGGTGTAAAATGCGGGCGGAAGCAATAGGTAGCAAGGTGAAAAGTAAAAGTGGCAGGCAGACAAAGCCAGGGCAAAAATCAAAAAAGGGCCACTGTTCAACATAATTGTATAAGGGGTAAGAGCGTTGTAAAAACAAGCCTGAAGGCTTTGTGTCTCAATGCAAGGAGCATTCGTAATAAGGTGGATGAGTTGAACGTGCAGATAGCTATTAATGATTATGATATAGTCGGAATCACGGAGACATGGCTCCAGGGTGACCAAGGCTGGGAGCTGAATATCCAGGGATATTCAATATTCAGGAGGGATAGAGAGAAAGGAAAATGTGGTGGAGTAGCGTTGCTGGTTAGAGAGTAGATTAACGCAGTGGAAAGGAAGGACATTAGCTTACAGGATGTGGAATCGGTATGGGTAGAACTGCGAAACACTAAGGGGCAGAAAACGCTGGTGGGTGTTGTGTACAGGCCACCTAGCAGCAGTAGTGAAGTTGGGGATGGCATCAAACAGGAAATTAGAAATGCGTGCAACAAAGGCAAAACAGTTATAATGGGTGACTTCAATCTACATATAGATTGGGTGAATGAAATTGGCAGGGGTGCTGAGGAAGAGGATTTCTTGGAATGTTTTCATAGCAAAAGGATTTGAGTATAGGAGCAGGGAGGTTCTACTGCAGTTATACAGGGTCTTGGTGAGACCACACCTGGAGTATTGCGTACAGTTTTGGTCTCCAAATCTGAGGAAGGACATTATTGCCATAGAGGGAGTGCAGAGAAGGTTCACCAGACTGATTCGTGGGATGTCAGGACTGTCTTATGAAGAAAGACTGGATAGACATGGTTTATACTCTCTAGAATTTAGGAGATTGAGAGGGGATCTTATAGAAACTTACAAAATTCGGAAGGGGTTGGACAGGCTAGATGCAGGAAGATTGCTCCCGATGTTGGGGGTGTCCAGGACAAGGGGTAACAGCTTAAGGATAAGGGGCAAATCCTTTAAAACCGTGATGAGAAGAACCTTTTTCACACAGACGTGGTGAATCTCTGGAACGCTCTGCCACAGAGGATAGTCGAGGCCAGTTCATTGGCTATATTTAAGAGGGAGTTAGATGTGGCCCTTGTGGCTAAGGGGATCAGAGGGTATGGAGAGAAGGCAGGTACGGGATACTGAGTTGGATGATCAGCCATGATCATATTGAAAGGCGGTGCAGGCTCGAAGGGAGGAATGGCCTACTCCTGCACCTAATTTCTATGTTTCTATGTTTCTATGTATGTGGGATAGTTATCTAAACCAACGTAGAGGAACCAACGAGAGAGCAGGCTATTCAAGACTGGGTATTGAGTAATGAGGAAGGGTTAGTTAGCAGTCTTGTTGTGCGTGCCCTCATGGGGAAGAGTGAGCATAATATGGTTGAGTTCTTCATTAGGATGGAGAGTGACATTGTTAATTCAGAAACAACGGTTCTGAACTTAAAGAAAGGTAACTTTGAGGGTATGAGACGTGAATTGGCCAAGATTGACTGGCAATTAGTTCTTAAAGGGTTGACGGTGGATATGCAATGGACGGTATTTAAAGACTGCATGGATGAACTACAAAAATTGTTCATCCCAGTTTGGCAAAAGAATAAATCAGGGAAGGTAGTGCATCCGTGGATAACAAGAGAAATCAGGGATGGTATCAAAGCAAAAGAAGATGCGTACAAATTAGCCAGAAAAAGCAGCATACCAGAGGACTGGGAGAAATTCAGAGACCAGCAGAGGAGGACAAAGGGCTTAATTAGGAAAGGGGAAATAGAATATGAAAGAAAACTGGCAGGGAACATAAAAACTGACTGCAAAAGTTTTTATAGATATGTAAAGAGAAAGAGATTAGTTAAAACAAATGTAGGTCTCTTGCAGTCAGAAACAGGTGAGTTGATCATGGGGAACAAGGATATGGCGGACCAATTGAATAACTACTTTGGTTCCGTCTTCACTAAGGAAGACATAAATAATCTGCCGGAAATAGCAGGGGACCTCGGGTCAAAGGAGATAGAGGAACTGAGTGAAATCCAGGTTAGTCGGGAAGTGGTGTTGGGTAAATTGAATGGATTAAAGGCCGATAAATCACCAGGTCCAGATAGGCTGCATCCCAGAGTACTTAAGGAAGTAGCTCCCGAAATAGTGGATGCATTAGTGATAATTTTTCAAAACTCTTTAGATTCTGGAGTAGTTCCTGAGGATTGGAGGGTAGCAAAGGTAACCCCACTTTTTAAGAAGGGAGGGAGAGAGAAAACGGGGAATTACAGACCAGTTAGTCTAACATCGGTAGTGGGGAAACTGCTAGAGTCAGTTATTAAAGATGGGATAGCAGCACATTTGGAAATTGGTGAAATCATTGGACAAAGTCAGCATGGATTTACGAAAGGTAAATCATGTCTGACGAATCTTATAGAATTTTTCGAGGATGTAACTAGTAGAGTGGATAGCGGTGAACCAGTGGATGTGTTGTATCTGGACTTTCAGAAGGCTTTCGACAAGGTCCCACATAAGAGATTAGTATACAAACTAAAAGCACACGGTATTGGGGGTTCAGTATTGATGTGGATAGAGAACTGGCTGGCAAACAGGAAGCAAAGAGTATGAGTAATCGGGTCCTTTTCACAATGGCAGGCAGTGACTAGTGGGGTACCGCAAGGCTCAGTGCTGGGACCCCAGCTATTTACAATTTATATTAATGATCTGGATGAGGGAAGTGAAGGCAACATCTCCAGGTTTGCGGATGACACTAAGCTGGGGGGCAGTGTTAGCTGTGAGGAGGATGCTAGGAGACTGCAAGGTGACTTGGATAGGCTGGGTGAGTGGGCAAATGTTTGGCAGATGCAGTATAATGTGGATAAACGTGAGGTTATCCACATTGGTGGCCAAAACAGGAAAGCAGACTATTATCTAAATGGTGGCCGCTTAGGAAAAGGGGAGATGCAGCGAGACGTGGGTGTCATGGTACACCAGTCATTGAAAGTAGGCATGCAGGTGCAGCAGGCAGTGAAGAAAGCGAATGGTATGTTAGCTTTCATAGCAAAAGGATTTGAGTATAGGAGCAGGGAGGTTCTACTGCAGTTGTACAGGGTCTTGGTGAGACCACACCTGGAGTATTGCGTACAGTTTTGGTCTCCACATCTGAGGAAGGACATTATAGCCATAGAGGGAGTGCAGAGAAGGTTCACCAGACTGATTCCTGGGATGTCAGGACTTTCATATGAAGAAAGACTGGATAGACTTGGCTTATACTCGCTAGAATTTAGGAGATTGAGAGGGGATCTTATAGGTACGTACACAATTCTTATGGGGTTGGACAGGCTAGATGCAGGAAGATTGTTCCCATTGTTGGGGAAGTCCAGGACAAGGGGTCTCAGCTTAAAGATAAGGGGGAAATCCTTTAGGACCGAGATGAGAAGAAACTTTTTCACACAGAGAGTGGTGAATCTCTGGAACTCTCTGCCACAGAGGGTAGTTGAGGCCAGTTCATTGGCTATTTTTAAGAGGGAGTTAGATGTGGCCCTTGTGGCTAAAGGGATCAGGGGGTATGAAAAGAAGGCAGGTACGGGATACTGAGTTAGATGATCAGCCATGATCATATTGAATGGCGGTGCAGGCTCGAAGGGCCGAATGGCCTACTCCTGCACCTATTTTCTATGTATCTATGTATCATCTACAGTACACGTGTGTGTGTGTGTGTGTGTGTGTGTGTGTGTGTGTGTGTGTGTGTGTGTGTGTGTGTGTGTGTGTGTGTGTGTGTGTGTGTGTGTGTGTGTGTGTGTGTGTGTGTGTGTGTGTGTGTGTGGGGGGTCAACATGGGGTCAATGATACATCATCTATAGTACACGTGTGTGTGTGGGGTCAAAATGGGGTCAATGGTACATCATCTACAGTACACGCGTGTGTGTGTGTGTGTGTGGGGTCAACATAGGGTCAATCATACATCATCTGCAGTACACGTGTGTCTGTGTGTGTGGGGTCAACATGGGGGCAATGGTACATAATCTACAGTACACGTGTGTGTCTGTGTGTGTGTGTGGTCAACATGGGGTCAATGATACATAATCTACAGTACACGTGTGTGTGTGTGTGGTCAACATGGGGTCAATGATACATCATCTACAGTACACGTGCGTGTGTGTGTGTGTGGTCAACACGGGGTCAATGATACATCATCTAAAGTACACATGTGTGTGTGTGTGTGTGTGGTCAACATGGGGTCAATGATA
>NW_022630141.1:0-55000 GCF_010909765.2 Amblyraja radiata | reverse complement strand
GTGTGTGGAGTCAACTTGGGGTCAATGGTACATCATCTACAGTACACGTGTGTGTGTGTGTGTGGTCAACATGGGTGCAATGATACATCATCTACAGTACACGTGCGTGTGTGTGTGTGTGTGGGGGGGGGGTCAACATGGGGTCAATGATACATCATCTATAGTACACGTGTGTGTGTGTGTGTGTGTGTGTGTGTGTGTGTGTGTGTGTGTGTGTGTGTGTGTGTGTGTGTGTGTGTGTGTGTGTGTGTGTGTGTGTGTGTGTGTGTGTGTGTGTGTGTGTGTGTGTGTGTGTGTGTGTGTGGTCAACATGGGGTCAATGATACATCACCTACAGTAAACGTGTGTGTGTGTATGTGGAGTCAACATGGGGTCAATGGTACATCATCTACAGTACACGTGTGTGTGTGTGTGTGGAGTCAACATGGGGTCAATGGTACATCATCTACAGTACACGTGTGTGTGTATGTGTGTGTGGTCAACATGGGGTCAATGATACATCATCTACAGTACACGTGTGTGTGTGTGTGTGTTTGTGTGTGTGGGGTCAACATGGGGTCAATGATACACCATCTATGGTACACGTGTGTGTGTTAGTGTGTGGTCAACATGGGGTCAATGATACATCATCTACAGTACACGTGTGTGTGTGGGGTCAAAATGGGGTCAATGATACATCATCTACAGTACACGTGTGTGTGGGTGGGGTCAACATGGGGTCAATGGTACATCATCTACAGCACACGTGTGTGTGTGTGGTCAACATGCGGTCAATGACACATCATCTACAGTACACGTGTGTGTGTGTGTGGGGGGTCAACATGGGGTCAATGATACATCATCTACAGTACACGTGTGTTTGTGTGGGGGGGGGTAAATGATACATCATCTATAGTACACCTGTGTGTGTGTGTTCAACATGGGGTCAACATGGTGTCAATGATACATCATCTACAGTACACGTGTGTGGGGTCAACATGGGGTCAACATGGGGTCAATGATACATCTTCTACAGAACACGTGTGCGTGTGCATGTGTGTGGTCAACATGGGGTCAATGATACATCATCTACAGTACACGTGTGTGTCTGTGTGGGGTCAACATGGGGTCAATGACCACATCAACCACAGTACACGTGTGTGTGTGTGTGTGTGTGTGTGTGTGTGTGTGCGTGCGTGCGTGCGTGTGTGTGTGTGTGTGTGTGTGTGTGTGTGTGTGTGTGTGTGTGTGTGTGTGTGTGTGTGGATGTGTGTGTGTGCGTGCGTGCGTGTGTGTGTGTGTGTGTGTGTGTGTGTGTGTGTGGTGTGTGTGTGTGTGTGTGTGTGTGTGTGTGTGTGTGTGTGTGTGTGTGTGTGTGTGTGTGTGTGTGTGTGTGTGTGTGTGTGTGTGTGTGTGTGTGTGGTCAACATGGGGGTAAACATGGGGTCAATGATACAGCATCTACAGTACACGTGTGTGTGTGTGTGTGTGTGTGTGGTCAACATGGGGTCAATGATACATCATCTACAGTACACGTGTGTGTCTGTGTGTGGGGTCAACATGGGGGCAATGATACATCATCTACAGTACACGTGGGTGTGTGTGTGTGTGTGTGTGTGTGTGTGTGGGGTCAACACGGGGTAAATGGTATATCATCTATGGTACACGTGTGTGTCTGTGTGTGGGGTCAACATGGGGTCAATTATACATCATCTACAGTACACGTGTGTGCGTGGGGTCAACATGGGGTCAATGACCACATCATCTACAGTACACGTGTGTGTGTGGGGTCAACATGGGGTCAATGATACACCATCTACAGTACACGTGTGTGTGTGTGTGTGTGTGTGTGGTCAACATGGGGTCAATGACCACATCACCTGCCGTACACGTGTGTGTGTGTGTGTGTGTGTGTGTGTGTGTGTGTGTGTGTGTGTGTGTGTGTGTGTGTGTGTGTGTGTGTGTGTGTGTGTGTGTGTGGTCAACATGGGGTCAACATGGGGTCAATGATACAGCAGCAAATGTACACGTGTGTGTGTGTGGTCAACATGGGGTCAATGATACACCATCTACAGTGCACGTGTGTGTGTGTGTGGTCAACATGGGGTCAATGATACATCATCTACAGTACACGTGTGTGTCTGTGTTTGGGGTCAACATGGGGTCAATGATACATCATCTACAGTATACGTGTGTGTGTGTGTGGGGTCAACATGGGGTCAATGATACATCATATACGGTACACATTTGTGTGTGGTCAACATGGGGTCAATGAAACATCATCTACAGTACACGTGTGTGTGTGTGTGTGTGGGGTCAACATGGGGTCAATTGTGCATCATCTACAGTACACGTGTGTGTGTGTGTGGGGGGTCAACATGGGGTCAATGGTATATCATCTACAGTACACGTGTGTGTGTGTGTGTGTGTGTGTGTGTGTGTGTGTGTGTGTGTGTGTGTGTGTGTGTGTGTGTGTGTGTGTGTGTGTGTGTGTGTGTGTGTGTGTGTGTGTGTGTGTGTGTGTGTGTGTGTGTGTGTGTGTGTGTGTGTGTGTGTGTGTGTGTGTGGTCAACATGGGGGTAAACATGGGGTCAATGATACAGCATCTACAGTACACGTGTGTGTGTGTGTGTGTGTGTGTGTGGTCAACATGGGGTCAATGATACATCATCTACAGTACACGTGTGTGTCTGTGTGTGGGGTCAACATGGGGGCAATGATACATCATCTACAGTACACGTGGGTGTGTGTGTGTGTGTGTGTGTGTGTGTGTGTGTGTGTGTGTGTGTGTGTGTGTGTGTGTGTGTGTGTGTGTGTGTGTGTGTGTGTGTGTGTGTGTGTGTGTGTGTGTGTGTGTGTGTGGGGTCAACACGGGGTAAATGGTATATCATCTACGGTACACGTGTGTGTCTGTGTGTGGGGTCAACATGGGGTCAATTATACATCATCTACAGTACACGTGTGTGTGTGGGGTCAACATGGGGTCAATGACCACATCATCTACAGTACACGTGTGTGTGTGGGGTCAACATGGGGTCAATGATACACCATCTACAGTACACGTGTGTGTGTGTGTGTGTGTGTGTGTGGTCAACATGGGGTCAATGACCACATCACCTGCCGTACACGTGTGTGTGTGTGTGTGTATGTGTGTGTGTGTGTGTGTGTGTGTGTGTGTGTGTGTGTGTGTGTGTGTGTGTGTGTGTGTGTGTGTGTGTGTGTGTGTGTGTGTGTGTGTGTGTGTGTGTGTGTGTGTGTGTGTGTGTGTGGTCAACATGGGGTCAACATGGGGTCAATGATACAGCAGCAAATGTACACGTGTGTGTGTGTGGTCAACATGGGGTCAATGATACACCATCTACAGTGCACGTGTGTGTGTGTGTGGTCAACATGGGGTCAATGATACATCATCTACAGTACACGTGTGTGTCTGTGTTTGGGGTCAACATGGGGTCAATGATACATCATCTACAGTATACGTGTGTGTGTGTGTGGGGTCAACATGGGGTCAATGATACATCATATACGGTACACATTTGTGTGTGTGGTCAACATGGGGTCAATGAAACATCATCTACAGTACACGTGTGTGTGTGTGTGTGTGGGGTCAACATGGGGTCAATTGTGCATCATCTACAGTACACGTGTGTGTGTGTGTGGGGGGTCAACATGGGGTCAATGGTATATCATCTACAGTACACGTGTGTGTGTGTGTGTGTGTGGTCAACTTGGGGTCAATGATACATCCTCTACAGTACACGTGTGTGTGTGTGTGGTCAACATGGGGTCAATGATACATCATCTACAGTACACGTGTGTGTCTGTGTTTGGGGTCAACATGGGGTCAATGATACATCATCTACAGTATACGTGTGTGTGTGTGTGGGGTCAACATGGGGTCAATGATACATCCTCTACAGTACACGTGTGTGTGTGTGTGGTCAACATGGGGTCAATGATACATCATCTACAGTACACGTGTGTGTGTGTGTGTGGTCAACATGGGGTCAAGAGTTACAGTTACAGAGAAAGGTTGAACAAGTTAGGGCTTTATTCTTTGGAGCGCAGAAGGTTAAGGGGGGACTTGATAGAGGTTTTTTAATGATGAGAGGGATAGACAGAGTTGACGTGGAAAAGCTTTTCCCACTGAGAGTAGGGAAGATTCAAACAAGGGGACATGACTTGAGAATTAAGGGACTGAAGTTTAGGGGTAACATGAGGGGGAACTTCTTTACTCAGAGAGTGGTAGCTGTGTGGAATGAGCTTCCAGTGAAAGTGGTGGAGGCAGGTTCGTTTTTATCATTTAAAAATAAATTGGATAGTTATATGGATGGGTAAGGAATGGAGGGTTATGGTCTGAGCGCAGGTATATGGGACTAGGGGAGATTATGTGTTCGGCACGGACTAGAAGGGTCGAGATGGCCTGTTTCCGTGCTGTAATTGTTATATGGTTATATGGCTATATGATACATCATCTACAGTACACGTGTGTGTGTGTGTGTGCGTGGTCAACATGGGGTCAATGATACATCATCTACAGTACACGTGTGTATGTGTGTGTGTGTGTGGAGTCCACTTGGGGTCAATGGTACACCATCTACAGTACACGTGTGTGTGTGTGGTCAGCATGGGGTCAATGATACATCATCTACAGTACACGTGTGTGTGTGTGTGTGTGTGGGGTCAACATGGGGTCAATGATACATCATCTACAGTACACGTGTGTGTGTGTGTGGGGTCAACATGGGGTCAATGATACATGATCTACAGTACACGTGTGTATGTGTGTGTGGAGTCAACTTGGGGTCAATGGTACATCATCTACAGTACACGTGTGTGTGTGTGTGTGTGTGGTCAACATGGGTGCAATGATACATCATCTACAGTACACGTGCGTGTGTGTGTGTGTGTGGGGGGGGGTCAACATGGGGTCAATGATACATCATCTATAGTACACGTGTGTGTGTGTGTGTGTGTGTGTGTGTGTGTGTGTGTGTGTGTGTGTGTGTGTGTGTGTGTGTGTGTGTGTGTGTGTGTGTGTGTGTGTGTGTGTGTGTGTGTGTGTGTGTGTGGTCAACATGGGGTCAATGATACATCATCTACAGTACACGTGTGTGGGGGGTCAACATGGGGTCAATGGTAGATCATCTAAAGTACACGTGTGTGTGTGTGGTCAACATGGGGTCAATGACACATCATATACAGTACACGTGTGTGTGTGTGGGGTCAACATGGGGTCAATGATACATCATCTACAGTGCACGTGTATGTGTGTGTGTGTGTGGGGTCAACATGCGGTCAATGACACATCATCTACAGTACACGTGTGTGTGTGTGTGTGGGGTCAACATGGGCTTAATGATACATCATCTACAGTACACGTGTGTGTGTGTGTGTGTGTGTTTCAATTTCAATTTAAAAGCACTTTATTCGTCCCCGAGGGTGAATTTAAAAGGGCGCATTGCAGTAGCTTTTTTGTTTTTTAAAAGGGACACAATCAACAAACATATGCAGCACGCATACTGCACAATCAACCAACAAACGCATTTCACAGACACACTGCACAATCACACAACACACACCGCACATCAACATCCAACACATAGTTTTAAAGTGCTTCCATAGTGCTTCAATTAAAAAGTGCATATAGAAAGTTATTAATTCATTTCATATGTTCATGAGTCAATGATCAGCATTAAGAAGCTGGACAGTCCTGGGGATGAAGGTTGCCTTCCTCCTCTGTGCCCGGCAACCCGGACAGCGGTGTCTGCGTCCTGAGGGGAGCCACTCAAACTCAGGAAACAGGATGTGAGAGGGGTCCTGAAGAATCCCGCGTGTTAACTTTACAGACTGTTGGTCGCATAGGGCAGTGAGAGTTCGGACGGGCTGCTCAATGATTTTTGAGCAGACCTTGACCACATTCAACAGGCCGTTTCTGTTTTGCAGGGTGATGGAGTGGAACCAGCTAGTGAAAGAGAAGGTTATTACATTTTCAATGAATGCGTAGTAGAATGTGGTGAGAATGTCTTTGTTAATCCCAAATGACTTCAGCTTCCTGAGTAGGTACTGTCTCTGATGGCACTGTTTAATGATTTCCTCTGTGTTAGAGGAAAACCTTAGCAGGTTGTCGAAGGCTGTTCCCATGTATTTGTATACCTCCACTATCTCCACTGGCTCCTGCTGGAAGATAGTGGTGGCTGCCTCAGCCATCTGTCTCTGTTGGGGGGGAAAGGTCACAATCATGTCCTTGGGTTTGCTTATATTTAGCTCAAGACAAGACTTTCACACCATACTATAAAGTCCTGCAGGGCTGAGCTGTGATGTTGTGTATGGCTGGGAAGCAGTGGCTGGGTGTATCTGCAGTCATCAGTATAGAGAATGAAGAGAAGCGGGGAGAGGACACAGCCTTGTGGAGAGCCAGTGAATGTGAAGACGGTATCGGACAAGGTGTGGTTCACCAACTGTCTGTGATCTGTTGGTGAGGAAGTCTATAATCCACAAAGTGGTTGAGGTGGAAACGGGTGATGAGCTTCTCAGCCAAAATATGTGGCTGCATGGTGTTGAATGCTGATGAGAAGTCTGCAAACAGAAGTCTGGCTGTGGCCTTGGGGATTTCCAGATGCTTATGGATGGTGTTTAAGATGAATATTTTTGTGTCATCGACAACCCTGCCAGCCTGGTAAGCAAACTGCAATGGATCCATCATCGAGCCAGTTGCCTTGGTGATGTACTCCTTGATGATCCTCTCCATGGCCTTCATGCTCAGGGAGGTGAGAGCCACCGGTCTAAGGTCATTCAGGACCTTGGTGGTGCCCTTCTTTGGGATGGGAATCACTGTTGAGTTTTTCCACATCGCGGGGACTGTGCTGCTGGTCAAAGAGCCCTGGAACAGATGCTGGAACATACCTCCCAGCTGCTCAGCACAGTGCCATAGTGTCCGCCACAGATGTTGTCTGGCCCTGGAGCTGTGTTCTTTTTAGTCCTTTTGAGGGGGTCAACATGGGGTCAATGACACATCATCTACAGTACACGTGTGTGTGGGGTCAACATGGGGTCAATGATACATCATCTACAGTACACGTGTTTGTGTGTGTGTGTGTGTGTGGTCAACATGGGGTCAATGATACATCATCTACAGTACACGTGTGTGTGTGTGGTCAAAATGGGGTCAATGATACATCATCTACAGTACACGTGTGTGTGTGTGTGTGTGTGGTCAAAATGGGGTCAATTACCACATCATGTACACCACACGAGTGTGTGTGTGGGGTCAACATGGGGTCAATGATACATCATCTACAGTACACGTGTGTGTGGGGGGGGGCGGTCAACATGGGGTCAATGGTACATCATCTACAGTACACGTGTGTTTGTGTGTTTGTGTGTGTGGTCAACATGGGGTCAATGATACATCATCTACAGTACACGTGTGTGGTCAACATGGGGTCAATGATACATCATCTATAGTACACGTGTGTGTGTGTGTGTGTGTGGTCAACATGGGGTCAATGATTCATCATCTACAGTGCACGTGTGTGTGTGTGTGTGTGGTCAACATGGGGTCAATGATACATCATCTACAGTACACGTGTATGTGTGTGTGTGTGGGGTCAACATGGGGTCAATGACACATCATCTACAGTACACGTGTGTGTGTGTGTGTGTGGTCAACATGGGGTCAATGATTTATCATCTACAGTACACGTGTGTGTGTGTGTGGTCAACATGGGGTCAATGATACATCATCTACAGTACACGTGTGTGTGTGTGTGGACAACATGGGGTCAATTACCACATCATGTACAACACACGTGTGTGTGTGTGTGGGGTCAACATGGGGTCAATGATACATCATCTACAGAACACGTGTGTGTGTGTGTGCGTGCGTGTGGGGTCAACATGGGGTCAATGGTACATCATCTACAGTACACGTGTGAGTGTGTGTGGTTAATATGGTGGATAAGTGAGTGAGTGAGGTCAATGACCACTTCATCTACAACACACGTGTGTGTGTGTGTGGTCAAACTCGTTATAAATAAACCAGACTCACCCTCTTATTAACTCAGGTCAATCATTGAGGTTATAAATAAATAAATAAATCAGCAGCGGAATCAGCGAAATAAATAAACCCGGTAAATCTGGGGGAGAGAGAGAGCTGAGGTCAATCTCCACATAAACTACACGTCCGTAAGAACAAAACTGGTAAAACTGGGGTCAATAATATAAACTCACCGTCCTGAGATAAAACACGTTATAAACATCTCTCTCTCTCAGGCTCACAACATCCTCCCCCCCCCCCCCCTCTCTGTAAATAATCAATAAACCACCAAATAAACTACAAGTCTGGGGAATTAAACCCGGTAAATCAAGGGTAAAACTGGGGTAAATAATGTTATTAACACACAGGGGAACAAAAGACAAACAGCCCCATAGTCATCAGCATATTGACCTTAACTCAAACTAAACTTTGAACATTAACAGCCCATTATCAGTTTATTTGCACTTTATATGTTTTATTTATTCACGTGTGTGTATATATATATACACGTGAATACTAGACCAAGTGCAGACCCGTTGGATCTGTTCCCCCAACGTGCGGTTGTGGGGGGGAGACGGCATGCAGCATCACACACTAACTACTCCCCCCCTCACGCACTCACGCTAATAGAGGCGAGGAGGGGGGAGAGAGAGAGGGGAGGGTGCGAGCGGGGGAGAGGGGGGGAGAGAGAGGGGGGAGAGAGGGGGGAGAGAGATGGGTGAGAGAGAGAGGGGGTGGAGAGAGAGGGGGGAGAGAGAGGGGGGCGAGAGAGAGGGGGGCGAGAGAGGGGGGGAGAGAGAGGGAGTGCTGAGAGGGGGGTGAGGTGAAGGGCGGGGGAGAGGTGGGGAGCAGGGAGGGGGTAGGGGTGTGTGGAGGGGAGGGAGGTTAGGGGAGGGACGGTGGGGGAGGGGATGGAGGGGAGAGCAGAGAGGGGGGAGGAGAGGGGGGGAGAGGAGGGGGGAGAGGATGGGGAGGAGAGGGGGGAGGAGGGGGGCAGGAGGGTGGAGGAGAGGGGGGAAGGAGAGGGGGGGGAGAGGGGGGAGGAGAGGAGAGGGGGTGGAGAGGAGAGGGGGAGGAGAGGAGAGGGGGGGTAGAGGGGGGAGGAGAGGGCGAGGGGGGAGGGGGAAGGAGAGGGGAGAGAGAAGGAGAGGGGGGAGGAGAGGGGGGATGGGGGGGAGGAGAATGGGGGGAGGAGAAGGGGGGGAGAGGAGAGATGGGAAAGGAAAGGGGGGAGAGGAGAGGGGGGTAGAGGATAGGGGGGAGAAGAGAGGGGGGGGAGAGGGGGGGGAGGGGGGAGAAGAGAGGGAGCGGGAGAGGAGACGGAGGTGGGTGAGGAGAGGGAATGGGGAGAGGAGAGGGAGGGGGAGAGGAGAGGAGAGGAGAGGAGAGGAGAGGGAGGGGGGATGAGGAGAGGGTGGGGGGGGGAGTGCCTTTTTACTTCAACCCAAACTACCATTTGCAGGCAGTGCTTTTTTACCTCTAACCATATTTTCATTTTCAAACCAAATTAAGGGTACTCACAGTGCTGTAGACATTTGTCAGTGTCATTCAAAGCTCTGATTGAGGCACACCTCTCGCAGAGACTGATTGAGGCACACCACTTGCAGAGACTGATTGAGGCACACCACTTCCTGGTTTTATAATCCCTCCCCCTCCCTCCAGCAGGGGCAGCAGAGAGAATGGTGAATGTTGTAAAAACATTAATATCTCTGTCAATTTTAATCGACGGGAAAAATACTCGGCTCACGTGCGGCGGAGGGGAGCTCTGAGCGAGGTGGCCAAAAATGACGGCCGTAGGTGGCGGCGTTCTCCCGGAAACCGCAGCACAGAAAGCCAAAACCGGTCATGAACAGAGTTTTAGTAATATACTAGACCAAGTGGGACCCGTTGGTTCCCGGCATCACACGGGAGGGCTGGACACCTCAAACAATATTCCACCTCTCCACCAATTCCAATATTGCTGACCAGTTGGGGGGGGGGGGGCGGGGCCTTTGGTTGCGCTAGTATGAGTGTTGGGGGCCGAAGGTACTGATTTCCAGAGGGCTAGTATGGAATTTGTGGGTAAATGGATTTTTGTGCTGGCAGCACAGTCACTGAGGGCTGGCACTACAATCAATCGGACCTGGCAGGCTGGCGGCTGAGAAACTGGCAGCAATTATGCCCAAAACAGGTGAGACTGTAAGAGAGAAGGGGGAAGAGGGTGGACTGATGGATTATTGGGCTGGCAGTTCAGTCACAGTTACAGCTGGTGGGCTGGCAGATCACTAACTCACGGATCGTGGGCTGGCAGTGAAGTCAATCACGCCTGGTACGCTGGCAGTTCACTCAGTCACCCCACCTACCTTCACACCCCCCCCCCACTCTGAACCTTGCCATTCCCCTCCCACCCACACATTCAGTGCATCTCCAAACAACCTCCCCCCCCATGCACTCTTAGTGGCTCTCCCACAGAACAGCCATTCCTGCCTATTAGGTTCTATTTTGATGAAGAACACACAGCATTAAAAGTGCAAAAAGTTTTTATTAAAGTTTAAAATGTGAATGACTCTTAAAATATAAGAACAATTCAAATTTTAAAGATGAGATTTATTAAGTTTTTACTTGTTGTGTCTTGTTGCGTCTTGTTGTGTTTTGCTGCTCACTGCCTCTTGATGACTATTTCCTGTTGATAAAAAGAGACAATTTTAATATAGAGAAAGTCAGCCCTCAAATTTTAAGAAGGAAAATCTGAGAATATCTCAGAAGTCATCATTCAACGAAGCACCCTATTAATGACAACATTCTTCGGCCATGTTCCATCCTTCAGAAAACCTTTGATATTTTTTTGAGGCGGGGGCAGCTTCAGGCGGGGGTTCTCGTGAGCTGATGAGAAAGGTGGGGAGGGGCTCATGCAGGGGATGAGGGTGGCTTCATTAGGGGGTGCATCCTATAGCCAGGCGGAGGGAAGCATCTTGAGATGGGGGTGTCAGTGGAGGAGAGGGGGCAGTGAGCGATTTACTCATGACCTGTGGACTCACTCACTGCCTTGGGATTAACTCATGCCCTTTAGACTGACTGACTCTCACGGCTTGTGGACTGACTGATTCCCGACTTCTGGAGTCACGTCCGACTTTTGTAAACTGAAAACGGTAACATCTACATTGAGGAACAGCTTCGACCTGACAGCCATCACGTTATTAAACTTAACAAATAAGCTCTAAACAACGAAATACTATATAATTTCACACACACACACATTTATATATATATTCACACGCACTCACACACATATGCACACACACATATATTCATACACACACACACACACACATATTCAGACACACACACGTACTCACACACACACATACACACACACACACACACACACACACACACACACACATATATATATATATATAGGGAGGTTTCACGGCAGTCGGGTCACGCCCCATGACTCGTACTGTTGCTACGCTACACCAAATGGATTACACGCGATGTACTGCAGGTAGGTTCTTACCATTGTTTCCAACTCCTTCTTCCAAGGAGATGCTAACCGCATTTCATTGTCTCTGTACTGTACACTGACAATGACAATTAAAGTTGAATCTGAATCTGAAGGCAGTTAAAATCCGCCGAAAATCTCAATTTTTGCGCTGGAAATATAGATGGAAATCGGGATCAGCATGTGTGACATTTACCTACTTCAGAATTCCAAAAGTGAGGAGAAATGACAGTCGATATAAGTGAGAGCTGAAGGGACAACAGGCCGTTTGCTCACTACATTTCATCAACACTAAAACATTATTTGTGTTTTTCTTGATTCCTTTGGCATCTAAAAAGTTTCAGAAGTGATAAATCTGGCTGTATTTTTTTTATATATTCGCCCATGGTTCTCATGTGGGTTTTAATGTACAAAATGAAAACGCATCTGAAGAAAAATTTACAGCCAGATTTATCACTTCTGAGAATTTTTAGATACCAAAGGAATCAAGAAAAAACACGAATAATGCCTTACTGTTGATGAAATGCAGTGAGCAAACACGATAATCCCAATATTTTCAATTACGATATCTGCACAGCCAATGTTTACCAAGCACTTTAGCTGATGTTGTCCCATCAATTCTCGCTTCTCTTTACCTACATTTCATTTCACGTTTGGAATTCTAATGTTCGGTACATGTCTCTCACACTTACCTCAACTTCCACAATTTTTTTCAGAGCACAAATTCAACATTTTGGCGGTTTTTAACAGATAGGAAAGGACGCGTTTCTTGCATTAATAACATATACTGGAAGTGACGGATGTCTTCAGATGGATTGAGCGGCTCCGTGTGTCAAGTCTTATGACCTTGTGACTTTACGTGCAACCCAATATTCACACACACATTCATATATATTCACACACACTCATATATATTCACACATATATATATCCACGCACACACACAGATATATCCACACACACACACATATATTCACTCACACACACATAAAACCAAACACACACACATATATTCACACACACATATATATTCACACAGCCACATATATATTCACACACACACACATATATATTCACACACACACACACATATATTCACACACACACACACACACACATATATATTCACACACACACATATATATTCGCACACACACACACATGTGCACACACACACATATATATACATTCACACACACACACATATATATTCACACACACACACATTCACACACACAACACTAAAATACATTGTGCAAAACGAATATTCAAATCGTGCTGTAGTCTTTTGCTGAAACAAAACGCTGCTTTTAAATAACGTCCAACAAACACAGACTTACCATAGAGAAAGCAGCCGAATATTTGAACGAAACTTTAAATCGTGTTGTAGTCTGTAGCTGAAACACAATGCTGCAACACAATGCAGCTTTTGCTGAAACACAATGCAGCTTTGGCTGAAACACAATTCAGCTTTGGCTGAAACACCATTGCAGCAAACAAACAAACACTAACCAGTTCTGTAGAGTTATTCAACACCTCGTGCACTCCGTCTTCAGCGCCACCTTGCCTCCGACCGGAAATGACGTCATCGCCGCTATCTTGCCTCCGACCGGAAATGGCGCCATCGCCGCCGGCTTCCAGAACGCCGGAAATGACGTAATCGCCGTCGGCTTATCGATCGCCGGAAATGACGTCATCGCCGCCATCTTGCAACCGCCAAAATCACAAAATGAGCGCCAATTTTTAATTTCAACACAGTTCTGGTCGAAATAAAAAGCTTCATTCGTGCATTACTCGCCAGAAAACGTTGCAACAAATGCATTTCAATTTACATCACCATGTCAAACACAATAGACATCATCCTTTAGTTACCTGAAAACGGGTGCAACCATTTAAAAACCCAAGAGAAACAAATTTGCAAAACGCTTTATAACAATAACAAATGGTTTTTATTTTCAATTCACAGTTCAAATACAATGTAGATAGACAACATGCATTTCATGTTCAATTCACAGTTCAAACACAATGTAGATAGACCAATATACAAATGGTTTTTATTTTAAATTCACATTTCAAATACAATGTAGATAGACAAATTTGCAAATGCATTTCATGTTCAATTCACAGTTCAAACACAATATAGACAGACAAATATACAAATGCAAATGCTTTTTATTTTCAATTCACTTTTTGATGCCTTTCCCCGCTGTGGAACATTTTGATTCTGTTGTGGCGGGACGTTCGTGTTGAATTTTATATGGATGTACGAAAACTTAATTTTTTATTTTACGTAAAGCACTTCGGTTTCAACGCGATATAAATAAAATTTACTGACTTCCTTACTAACTAAAGCCTTCTAAATACCGTTAAACCACTCTAAAGCTCTCGAAACCCATTGAAACCCTTCTAAATCCTTCTAGACTCCTCACAAACCCCTCGAAAACGCTCCAAACCACTCTAAACACCCCACCCCCCCCCCAAAAGCCATCGAAACCCCTCTAAATCCCTCTAACCCCACAATAACTATCTACACACATCTACACCCCTCCAAACACCTCTAAACCCTTCTATACCCCTCGAAATCATTCGAAACCCCTCTAAATCCATGTAAAGCCTTCTAAGTCCCTCTAAGCCCATCTGAAGCCATCTAAACTCGTCTATGCCCCTTTATATCTCTATAACCCCCTCTAAACCCATCTAAGCAACTATAAACCACTAAACCCATCCAACGACGCCTAAACACCTCTAAACCCTTCTAAACCATCTAAAACCCTCAGACCCCGTCGAACGTCCTCTATCCACTCCTAACCCACTTAACCGCTCTAAACCCCCTTAACTGATCTCAACCCCTCCAAAGCCCTCTAAATAACTAAACCACTCTAAAGCCCTCGAAACCTATTGAAGCCATCAAAAACTCTCTAAACACCTCTAGACCTCCCCAAACCCTTTTGAATCTATGTACAAAACTCTTAACACATCTAAAACTCAGTAAAGCCCTCTAAACGCCTCTAAACCCCTCTATCCCCTCTAATTCCCTACGAACCACTCTAAAACTCCCTAACCCCATCTAACCCCCTCAAAACCCATCGAAACCATCTAAAACCCTCTAAGACCACTATACATCTCTGCACCCATCCAAACCCCTCTAAACCTCTCAAACCCCCTCGAAACCCCTCTAAACAACAAACCCTTCTAAGCCCATCTGAACCCCTCTATACACGTGTAAGCCCATTTAAACTAGTCTACACCCCCCTAAGCCGCTCTAACCGCCTCTAAACCCCTCTAAGTCCTTCTAACCCCATCTGAACCACTAACCCATTCTAACCACCGCTGCCACTTCTAAACCCCTCTTAACACCTCTAAACCTGTCTTAGCCGTTCTACACCACTCTAAAGCCCTCTAATCGCCTATAAAACTACGCTAAAGCCCTCTAAAGCCATTTAAACCCACCGGAACCCCTCTAACCCCTCGAGCCCCCCTCCCCCTAAAACCCTCTAACACCAATATTACGTTCTAAAAACCGCAACACTCCACTAAGCCACTTTAAACCATCCTAATCCCCTTTAAACACCTGTAAACCCCTCTAAAGCTCTCCAAACCCATCTAAAACTATCTAAACCACTCTCAACACCTCCATACTCTATAACGCCTTCTAAACAACTCTAAACACCTCTAACCCCTCTAAACCACTTAGAAACTCTCGAAATCTCTCAAAAACTTTTAAAGGCCTCTAAATTCATCTAACACCCGCTATCTCCTCTATACCCCTGTGAACCACTCTCACCCCCTCTAGACCCCTATAAATAAACCACTCAAAACCACTCCACACCCATCTAAACCCATCTAAACCCCATTCGAACATATCAAAACCCCTCCAAACCTTTCTAAAAACCCACGTCTACACTCCTCCAAACCCATCGAAAGCACTCTAAACCCCTCTAAAGCCATCGAAACAACTCTAAAACCCACAAAACACCTCTAAACCCATCGAAACCCATCTAAACACTTTTAACACTTTTTTATCATCTCCAACCCACTCGAAACACTTCGGAACCCCCTTTAACTCATAAGAAACTCCCCTGAGCCGCTCTAAACCCTTCTAAGCCAACATATGCCCCTTTGGACCCTCACATACATGCCTAAGCCCATTATACCTCTCTGCACCGCTCTAACCCCCACTAAACCTCTCTAACCCCCTCTAAACATAGAAACATAGAAACATAGAAATTAGGTGCAGGAGTAGGCCATTCGGCCCTTCGAGCCTGCACCGCCATTCAATATGATCATGGCTGATCATCCAACTCAGTATCCCGTACCTGCCTTCTCTCCATACCCTCTGATCCCCTTAGCCACAAGGGCCACATCTAATTCCCTCTTAAATATAACCAATGAACTGGCCTCGACTACCCTCTGTGGCAGGGAGTTCCAGAGATTCACCACTCTCTGTGTGAAAAAAGTTCTTCTCATCTCGGTTTTAAAGGATTTCCCCCTTATCCTTAAGCTGTGACCCCTTGTCCTGGACTTCCCCAACATCGGGAGCAATCTTCCTGCATCTAGCCAGTCCAACCCCTTAAGAATTTTGTACGTTTCTATAAGATCCCCTCTCAATCTCCTAAATTCTAGAGAGTATAAACCAAGTCTATCCAGTCTTTCTTCATAAGACAGTCCTGACATCCCAGGAATCAGTCTGGTGAACCTTCTCTGCACTCCCTCTATGGCAATAATGCCCTTCCTCAGATTTGGAGACCAAAACTGTACGCAATACTCCAGGTGTGGTCTCACCAAGACCCTGTACAACTGCAGTAGAACCTCCCTGCTCCTATACTCAAATCATTTTGCTATGAAAGCTACCATACCATTCGCTTTCTTCACTGCCTGCTGCACCTGCATGCCCACTTTCAATGACTGGTGTACCATGACACCCAGGTCTCGCTGCATCTCCCCTTTTCCTAGTCGGCCACCATTTAGATAATAGTCTGCTTTCCTGTTTTTGCCACCAAAATGGATAACCTCACAGTTATCCACATTATACTGCATTTGCCAAACATTTGCCCACTCACCCAGCCTATCCAAGTCACCTTGCAGTCTCCTAGCATCCTCCTCACAGCTAACACTGCCCCCCAGCTTAGTGTCATCCGCAAACTTGGAGATATTGCCTTCAATTCCCTCATCCAGATCATTAATATATATTGTAAATAGCTGGGGTCCCAGCACTGAGCCTTGCGGTACCCCACTAGTCACTGCCTGCCATTGTGAAAAGGACCCGTTTACTCCTACTCTTTGCTTCCTGTTTGCCAGCCAGTTCTCTATCCACATCAATACTGAACCTCCAATGCCGTGTGCTTTAAGTTTGTAAGCTAATCTCTTATGTGGGACCTTGTCGAAAGCCTTCTGGAAGTCCAGATACACCACATCCACTGGTTCTCCCCTATCCACGCTACTAGTTACATCCTCGAAAAATTCTATAACATTCGTCAGACATGATTTACCTTTTGTAAATCCATGCTGACTTTGTCCAATGATTTCACCACTTTCCAAATGTGCTGCTATCCCATCTTTAATAACTGACTCTAGCAGTTTCCCCACTACCGATGTTAGACTAACTAAAGCACTATAAACATATCTAATGCCCTCTAAACTCCTCTAAATTCACCGAAACAACTCTAAACCAACCTAACCCATCCAACCTAAACCTCTCTAAACCGATCTAAACCTCTTGATACCCATCGAAATCCCTCTAACTCTTTCTAAACACCTACAAAACCTCTGAGCACCACTAAACACCTCTAAACCCCTCTGCCCCTCTCAGCTCATCAAGTCACCTAAACCTGCAAACCCAGCTAAACCCATCAAAACCCCTTTAAACCTCTTTAAACCCCTCTAACCCACTTTAAACCGATCGAAATCCCCCTAAACCCCACACAACCCATCTGAAACCCTCCCACACCTCTATACCTCATCTATACCCCTCCAAATTACTCGAAACCCTTCTAAACCCCTCGAAACCCCTTTAAACATCTCTAAAGCCCCCTGCACCATTCTAAACCCAGTAACCCTTCTAACACTCTCTAATCCCCTCTAACCCCCTCGAAATCCTTCGAACCCCCTTTAAAACCCTTAATCATACGAAACCTCTCTAAACCCCTTTAAACCCTTCTAACCCCCACTGAATCCCTCAAAACACGCCTACCCTTTAAAGCGCTTAAAACCCTCTAACCGCCTGTAACCCCCTGTAACACCCTCTTCAATACACCTCTTATGCCCTCTATACCACTCTTAACCGCTCTAAACCCATGTAAAGCCCTCTAGACGCAGGTAAACCACTCCAAAGCCCTCGAGACCCCTTTCAAACACTCGAAAACCTTCTAATGTAGACACAAAATGCTGGAGAAACCCACGTGACAGACAGCATATCTGGAGAAAAGTGTCTCGAAAGGGAACAGTGCGCGTCCGCACTGACAAGCGACCCCCACACATTATCGATGTCCTACACACACTGGGGGCAATTTACATTTAAATTTGTATATCTCCAAACCTGTGCGTCTTTGGAGTTTGGGAGGTGTAAATGAGACATTACACACGTGTAACTTTATAACAGTCTTTAATAAGGATACAGAGTTAAACGATACACGAGTATTCACTGACTCCAGTCTGCTACTGTACTGCGCAGAAGGAGAAGCAGGCGTTATTATAAATGATACCTAAGGCGGGGTTAGTGGTGCTGAGGTAGCTATATGATTGGTTGCATGCATAAACCATCTACATCCTTCCCCTTAGAAGATTAAACATGGTGGATAACCATGGCAACAAAATTAAACAAAATCACCATACCGAACAGACGGCTTGCTGACACGGCCCGAGTGCGTATGGACCAACCCTCCCCCCCTCACCAGAAAGAACAGAGGACGCCGGCAAACCCGGAGGCGACGAAGCCGTAGGGGAAACAGAGAACCGCAGGGGGGACAAACGTGCAGGAGGGGTTAAACCATATAACATATAACCATATAACAATTACAGCACGGAAACAGGCCATCTCGACCCCTCTAGTCCGTGCCGAACACATAATCTCCCCTAGTCCCATATACCTGCGCTCAGACCATAACCCTCCATTCCTTTCCCATCCATATAACTATCCAATTTATTTTTAAATGATAAAAACGAACCTGCCTCCACCACCTTCACTGGAAGCTCATTCCACACAGCTACCACTCTCTGAGTAAAGAAGTTCCCCCTCATGTTATCCCTAAACTTCAGTCCCTTAATTCTCAAGTCATGTCCCCTTGTTTGAATCTTCCCTACTCTCAGTGGGAAAAGCTTTTCCACGTCAACTCTGTCTATCCCTCTCATCATTTTAAAAACCTCTATCAAGTCCCCCCTTAACCTTCTGCGCTCCAAAGAATAAAGCCCTAACTTGTTCAACCTTTCTCTGTAACTTAGTTGCTGAAACCCAGGCAACATTCTAGTAAATCTCCTCTGTACTCTCTCTATTTTGTTGACATCCTTCCTATAATTAGGCGACCAAAATTGTACACCATACTCCAGAATTGGCCTCACCAATGCCTTGTACAATTTTAACATTACATCCCAACTTCTATACTCAATGCTCTGATTTATAAAGGCCAGCACACCAAAAGCTTTCTTTACCACCCTATCTACATGAGATTCCACTTTCATGGAACTGTGCACAGTTATTCCCAGATCCCTCTGTTCACCTACATTCTTCAATTCCCTACCATTTACCATGTACGTCCTATTTTGATTTGTCCTGCCAAGATGTAGCACCTCACACTTATCAGCATTAAACTCCATCTGCCATCTTTCAGCCCACTCTTCCAACTGGCATAAATCTCTCTGTAGACTTTGAAACTCTTCTTCATTACCCGCAACCCCACCTATCTTAGTATCATCTGCATACTTACTAATCCAATTTACCACACCATCGTCCAGATCATTGATGTACATGACAAACAACAGTGGACCCAACACAGATCCCTGTGGCACCCCACTCGTCACTGGCCTCCAACCTGACAAACAACCATCCACCATTACTCTCTGGCATCTCCCATTCAGCCACTGTTGAATCCATCTTGCTACTCCACCATTAATACCCAACCATTGAACCTTCTTAACCAACCTTCCATGAGGAACCTTGTCAAAGGCCTTACTGAAGTCCATATACACAACATCCACTGCTTTACCCTCATCAATTTCCCGAGTAACATCTTCAAAAAATTCAAGAAGATTAGTTAAACATGACCTTCCAGGCACAAATCCATGTTGACTGTTCCTAATCAGACCCTGTTTATCCAGATGCTTATATATATTATCTCTAAGTATTCTTTCCATTAATTTGCCCACCACTGACGTCAAACTAATAGGTCTATAATTGCTAGGTTTACTCTTAGACCCCTTTTTAAACAATGGAACAACATGCGCAGTACGCCAATCCTCCGGCACTATTCCCGTTTCTAATGACATTTGAAATATTTCTGCCATAGCCCCTGCTATTTCTACACTAACTTCCCTCAATGTCCTAGGGAATATCCTGTCCGGACCTGGAGACTTATCCACTTTTATATTTCTCAAAAGTGTCAGTACTTCCTCTTCTTTGATCCTCATAGTTTCCATAGCTACTCTACTTGTTTCCCTTACCTCACATAATTCAATATCCTTCTCCTTGGTGAATACCGAAGAAAAGAAACTGTTCAATATCTCCCCCATCTCTTTTGGCTCTGCAGATAGTTGGCCACTCTGACTCTCTAATGGACCAATTTTATCCCTCGTTATCCTTTTGCTATTAATATAGCGGTAGAAACCCTTCGGATTTACTTTTACCTTACTTGCCAAAGCAACCTCATATCTTCTTTTAGCTTTTCTAATTTCTTTCTTAAGATAGAAAATGGTTAGCAACAGGCGTCCCACGCGGAGGTGAACCAAGCACGCGAGGGGTCTGGGGCATGCAGGGGCCAGTAACGGGATCAGCAGCGGACGGCTGGAACTGCAGCGGCGGAACGTAGGGTTCCGCTGCCTGCGGATGCGGCTCCTGTACTGCAAGCAGGTGCTGACGACTTCTGCGGTAAACAGTCCCTTCAAAGTCCACAAGATACGAACGAGGCGCGGCGGAAACGCCAACCACGGTGGCCAGACGGGAATATCCACTAGCAGTCTGTAGACGAACGGCCTGTCCAGGCAGCAGTGGCTTGAGTGGTTTGCACGATCTATCATGTGACCGTCGTTGGATGTCGTGCTTTTCCTGAATGCGCGTCTGGACGGATGCAGGCTCCATCACTCGAGGCAGCAGCTGATGTTCAGCAATCGGAATCGGTGGTCTAGTCGTTCTGGACATCAGCCGCTGGGCAGGAGATCCCAGGGTTGCGTCCCTGGAAATGTTCCTCCGGTTCAGGAGGTCGAGGTAAATGTCGGAATTCGCCAGGCGCGCTTGCTCCATCAGCAGCTTGGCACTCCGGACAGCCCGCTCAGCAAGTCCGTTACTCAGCGGGTACTCGGGGCTGCTCGCTGGAGCTGCATCATCATACGTTGCAGCCTGGCACGTGCGACATTGATCAGCTTGTTCAAGATAGTCACCAGTGGCTGGTGGTCAGTCTCAACCGTGAAAGAGTTCCCGGAAAGAAAGTCTTTGAACTTAGAGCGGGCGACAGCAAGCAGCTCCTTTTCGATCTGAGCGTAGCGTTGTTCGGTGTCGGTCATGGTACGGGAGGCATAGGAGACAGGGAGCAGGGTGCCATCGGTAGTGGACTGTAGCAGGCTCACCGATCCCGAATCGCGAGGCGTCACATGTGACAGTGATGGGGCGCTTCAGGTCGAAAAACGTCAGAGTAGGAGTGCTGATCAGTTTAGAATTTAAAGGATCAAAAGCCTGCTGGTACTGCGGGTACCAGAACCAGGCGGTGTCTTTTCTAGTCAGCTGTCGCAGGGACGAGCTCAGTTCGTTGAGGTTAGGTATAAATTTCCCAAGATAGTTCACCATACTCAGGAAACGCTGTAGACCAAGCACGAGGGTGGGGGCCGGCATGTCAGTGATGGTGGCAGCTTTCAAAGGATCGGGCTTGAGTTCGCCAGAAGTGAATACATGGCCAACGTAAGTGACCTCAGAGACCCTGGAACCTGCACTTCTTAGGGTTAAGCTTGAGGTTGATCTGTCGTGCCCGCTCCAGGACACAGCGTAGGTTCTGGTCGTGATCCACCACGTTTTTCCCGTAGACTAGGACGTCATCAACAATGATAGCGCACGGCAGGCCAGCGAGCAGCTGTTCCTTGGTCCTCTGTAACACCTCGCAGGCAGAGATGATGCCGAATGGCTTTCGCAAGAACTTGAATCTGCCGAACGGTGTCGAAAACGTGGTCAGATCCGATGACCCCTTGTCCAGCGGTATCTGCCACAACGAGCTCATAGCGTCGAGGACAGAGAAGATGGCGGCCTGTCCGACCTGAGCTGCAACATACTCAACCGTCCTCATGGGGCAGTGAGGGCGCCTGATGGCAAGGTTCAAGTCTTTAGGGTTGATGCACACACGGATTTTATGTCTGTACTTTTTTAACGTGGCAACCATTGTGGACACCCACTCGGTGAGCTCGCTGACCGCTTCAAGCACCCCCATGGAGACCATGTTGTTTTACATGGACTCGACTTTGTCCTTCATGGCGTGATACACCCGCTACCTTAGGATCAGTGGCAATTTTGTAGGTGATGGGCAGCTTGCCAAGTTCGTCATTAAACAGGTCGGGGTATTCCTTTGTCGGGTCTACCGATATCATCACCTTGTGGACCGTTCAGTCGAACGACACCAGTCCCAGGTCCTGGCATGCCTGGCTGCCCAACAGAGTCACACAGTCAGAGTTTAAAAGATAAAATATCAAGTCATTCGTTGTTTTTTTAGCACACAAGTGAAAGTAGCTTTACCCAGCGGTCTCAGCACCTCGCCCCCGTAAGCATGCAGAGTGGAGCAGTCTGCCATCAGGAGCTCATTATTCCATATCTTCTTGTAAAGGCTTATTGACATTACATTGAAATTCGCCCCCGTGTCGAGCTTAGCGTGAAAATCGGAATTGTTGACAGTTATCAGAACTGGTGGATCGGGTAGCCGGCCAGGTGCATGAAGGAGTGAGTACACACTTGCCTCACCTTGCGAATTAATTGGATCCGCAACGTGGGCAGCGTCGAGCAAGGACGGAGAGCCATACTTGTTATCAACTTGCAACAGCATGTTTAGGTTAGGTCTGGAAACTTGTGGAACTTTCCCACGAGAACAGCAGGCAGCAGAGAAATGATTTAACTTCTTCCAAGAGTTGCAGGCTTTATCATAGGCAGGGCATGGCGACTATCTGAGGTGCATATAGTTGCAGATCGGGCATGGGGGGGGGGGGGGGCGGGGGGATCAGCGCCAGGTGCGGGGCTGGCCCGTGGCACGAATTTCGTGTTATCCATTCGAGGTCAGATTGATAGATGTTGCGTCCGATTCCAGCTGACTGTCTGGCGGGTCAATGACCTCAGCCATTCTGCAGGCATGCATAGCTTCATTTAAATCCAGATCGGGTTTGCGGAGAAGCTCCGATCTCAGTTTCTGATCGAGCATCCCCGTCACCAAAATGTCTCTAGTTAGCTGACCCGTCATTGCTTCGAACCGGCACCTCTGGGCTAGGTAACGTAAATCAGCGATGAAGCACTCAACAGGCCAATCGGGCAACTGCTTGCGAGTAAAAAATCGCATCCTTTGTAAAATATGTTAGAGGGCAGGTCACAAATCTCCCTGAAAATACGCAGTAGAACGGCTGGGTCGTCGGCAGTTTCAATGGGTATCAGTACCTGATCGTCGGCACCCAGGACCGCTGGGGCGTAACTGAAAGTTCTCGCTCTTCTCATGGCGTCGGGGCCGGCAAGATTGAGAAGAAGAGAGGCTTTGACTTCATCGGGTTCGTTCCGATGTGCGATATTCATGTAGTGGCGGTAGTCCAGTTCGAAAGTAGCCCAGCGCTCCGCGATGTCCGAATCGAAGATGAGCTGAGTAAGCTTTCGGCATGAGGAAGCCATCGTCAAAATGAAAATAAAAACTTAGCAAAATAAATAAAAACCGGTAAACAGGAGATGGGTTTCGGCCCGAAACGTCGCCTATTTCCTTCGCTCCATAGATGCTGCTGCACCCGCTGAGTTTCTCCAGCAATTTTGTGTACCTTCGATCTTCCAGCATCTGCAGTTCCTTCTTGAACAACAACAGGAGACGCGAGTTGTCTCTAGCTGACACCATGTCAACGAGACATTACACAAGTGTAACTTTATAACAGTCTTTAATAAGGATACAGAGTTAAACGATACACGATTAGTCACTGACTCCAGTCTGCTACTATACTGCGCAGAAGGAGAAGCAGGCGTTATTATAAATGATTCCTAAGGCGGGGTTAGTGGTGCTGAGGTAGCTATATGATTGGTTGCATGCATAAACCATCTACAGGAGGAAACCGATGATGTCGGAGAAAATCCACGCACTCAGCGGGGGAACATAGAAACTCCGTACATAAACACTCTTGGTCGGTATTGAACCCGCGGCTGGCGCTGTAAGGCAGCTACTCTACCGCTATGCCACCGTGTTGGATAGCTTTAGCTGAGAAACACTGATATAAAATATTTCAAAAAGCTGTAGTAACAGCGAGGCAGGCAGCATCTCTGGAGAAAATCCACGCGGTAAAGGGGAGAAAGTACAAACCGTGCGTACAGCGGCCGTAGTTGGAATCGAACCCGGATCTCTGAACGTGAAGGCAGCAAATCTATTGCTGCCACTGTTTACTGGCGCCCTCCCCTAGTTTTCGATTTACTGGTGCCATCCCCTAAATCCCCATTTACTGGTGTCCTCCCCTGATTCACCAGTTAATGCTGCGCTTCCTAATTCCCCATTTATTGGTGCGCTCCCCTGATTCCCCATTTATGAGAGCCCTCCCCTAATTTCCCATTTACTGAGGCTTGCTCTTTTCGTACCAGTCTCGCAATTTGTGCGCCCGGCTAGTAGTTTACAGACGAGGTTCGCAGCTTCTGCACCAGCTCGAACTTTTCGGACCGGGCCCACAATTTTTTGCGCTACGCTCGCAGTTTTCGCACCAGATTCACAGTTTTCGCACCAGATTCACAGTTTTCGCACCATATTCCCTCTAACCCCATCTGAACCCGTCTAAACCGCATGTAAATACCTCTAAACAGCTTTAAATGCCTCTGAACCCCTCTGAACCCACCTCTAAACTCGGTTAAACCATCTGAACACATCTGAAGCCCTATAAACTCCATCTGAATCCCTATAAACCCTCTAAACCCCTCTAAACACCCTTTCCCCTCTCGACCCCTACAAACCCCTAAACACGTCTAAACCCCTCTAAACACCTCGAACAACCTCTACCCACTTTATACACCTCTGAACACCTCGAAGCCACTCTAAACCCCTCTATAGCATTATAAGCACATTTAAACCGCTCATAGGCCCTCTAACCCATTCTATACCCCTGCAAACCGCTCTAAACCTCTCCTGATTCACCATTTAATGCTGCGCTTCCCAATTCCCCATGTATTAGTGTCCTCGTCTAATTCCACATTTATGAGTGCCCTCTCCTAATTCCCCATTTACTGAGGCTTGCTCTTTTCGCACCAGGCTCGCAGCTTGTGCGCCCGGCTTGAAGTTTGCAGACGAGGTTCGCAGCCTTTGCAGCAGTCTCGCATTTTTCGCACCAGGCTCGCACATTTAGCAGCAGACTCGCACTTTTCGCACCGGGCTCACACCTTTTTGCGCTACGCTCGCAGTTTTCGCACCAGATTCCCTCGAAACCCCTCTGAACCGGTCTAAACCCCCCGTAAATACCTCTAAACCCCGCTAATCCGCTAAAACCCCCTCTAGATTAGATTAGATTCGATTAGATCCTTTATTTGTCATTCAGACCGTACGTTCTGAACGAAATGTCGTTGCCTGCAGCCATACATATAATAATAAACAACAAAACACACAATGAAAACAAATTAACATCCACCACAGTGAGTTCACCAGGCACCTCCTCACTGTCATGGAGGCAAAGTCTTAGGGTTACTGTCTCTTCCCTCCTCTTCTCCCTCTGCGCTGAGGCGATACCCCACCGGGCGATGGTAAGTCAGTCACGCGGCTCACCGAGCTCAGCGAACGGGCCGGTTCAAGCGCCGCTGCCCGAGGTGGTCGAAGTTGCCGCCCTCCAGTCCAGCGGACGTAGCTGTTGCCGCGGGAGCTCCGGAAAACAGGTACCAGCCTGTGACCTGCGAGCTCACGACGATGTCGTCCACTGGCCCAGTTTCAGGTCGCCGCCGCCAGAACGCCGCTTCAGCCACCGGAGCACCGTCTCCGCCCCGCGCCGGGCCGCCTCAGCCACCGGAGCGTTGTCCCAGCCCCGGGCCGGGCCGCCCGCACGGGAGCGGCGTACCATCACCGAGTCGTGCCGCTGCCATCGGAGTGTCGCAGCCCCGAGCCCCCCCCCCCCCCCCGAGCGCTGAGTCGTGCAGCTGCCCGAAGACGGCCAGTTGGTGAGTCCTGGCTGGCTCTGCCTCAGGAGCCTCGAGGTCGGTCGCAGGTTGGAGGCCGCCAGCTCCGCCAATAGGCCTCAGCGCTGACTGAGGCGGAGGTGGGATACGACAAGAAAGTCGCATTCCCCCGAAGAGAGAGACAGAAAACCCATCTGAACCCCTCTAAACCACTCCGCAACCCTCTAATCCCATCTAAACCTCTCTAAACACCTCTGAACTCTTTGAAACCATCTAAACCCCCCCCTACACACTGCTACAATCCTATAACCTCTCGAAACCACCAGAAACGCGTCTAAACAACTACTTCCCTCCAGCAGACGTTACAAGGCCTTCTAGGCCCGAACCTCTAGACTCAGAAACAGCTTTATTCCAAGAGCAATAGCGGCTCTGAACCGGCCCTGCTGAGTGCCCCCCACCCCCCCTGGACTGTCTCCCTCGGATGGCCACGACACACAGCTTATTTATTTATTTTACTTTTCTTTTTCATCGGTTGGAGCTGCATACTGACGTGCAATGACAATAAAATATATTATTATTATTATTTTTATTATTATTATTAAACCCCTCTAAACCACCTCATAATATTATTAAACACCTCACAATCCCTCTAAACTCATCTGAACCTCTCTAAACCTCTCTAAACCACTCTAATCCGCACTAATCCCCTCTATACCCTTCTGAACACCTCTGACCTCCCAAATCCCCCTAAATCCCTCCAAATCCCCCAAAATAATCTAAACCCATCCACAGGCCTCAACCCCTATCTAAACACCTCTCTAAACCCTTATATACACCTCGAAATACCTGTATTCCATCAACACCTCTCGACCTCCTCGAAACACTTCTAAATCCATCATAACCCCACGAAAGCTCTCTAAACCCCTCTAAACCCATCGACACAGCTCTAACCCTCTCTAAACCGCTCTAAACATCTCGATACCGCTCGAAACCTTTCCATACCTCTTTAAACACCTCTAAACACCTCTAAACCCATAAAAGAAATCAACCTCTAGACTCCTCTAAACCCCTGGAAACCACCCTAAAACCCTCTAAACAGACCCAAACACCTCTAAACCCCTCTAAACTTTTCTAAACACATCTAAACTCCATGGAAATCCTCTAGACACTCTACACCCTTATGAAGCACTCTATACTCCACCAAACCCCTCTAAAGCCCTCTAAACACCACTAAACCCCTCTAAACCCCCTCTTAATCCCTCTAAACTCCTCTAATCCCAACGAAATTCCTCTAACCCCCTCTAAACTCTATAAACCTCGAAGCCTCTCTGCCCCTATAATCCCCTGGAAACTCCTCTAAACCGCTCTAAACCTCTTTGAATCCTACGAAATCCATGAAAACCCTGTAAACCACTCGAAACGCCTCTACACCCATTAAAACCCTCTAAACACGTCTGAACCTCATTAAAACCCTCTAAATACCTCTACCACCCTCAAAAGACCTATAAACCGCGCTAAGCCCCCCTAAACCCCTAAAGTCAGCTCTAAACGCATCAAAACCACTCTAAATTAACACAATCATCCCCTCCAAACTGGTTACCAAACTCGCAGAAGTGGTTCTCTGCGCATCCCTCTGCAACTGGATCCTCGACTTCTTTGTCGACAGACCACAGTCTGTTCGTAATGAGTGAAATGTGTCAGCCTCGATAACAATCAGCATGGGAGCACCTCAAGGCTGCGTGCTCAGTCCCCTGCTGTACTCACTCTATACCCATGATTGCGTAGCGAACCACAGTGCGAACTCCATCATCAAGTTCGCTGACGACACCACTATCGTGGGGCGTATCACTAATGGGGATGAGTCAGAATATTGAAGAGAGATCGAGCAACTGTCCATATGGTGCCAGCGCAATAACCTGGCCCTCAACACCAGCAAAACCAAGGAACTGATTGTGGACTTTGGAAGGAGTAGGAGGGTGACCCACAGCCCCAGTTATATCAACGGGTCGATGGTTGAAAGGGTCAACAACTTCACATCCTGGGCGTGCACATCTCTGAAGATATTTCCTGGTCCGAGAACACTAACGCAATTATCAAAAAAGCACATCAGCGCCTCTACTTCCTGAGAAGATTACGGAGAGTCGGATTGTCAAGGAAGACTCCCTCTTACTTCTACATGTGCACAGTCGAGAGCATGCTGACCGGTTGCATCGTGGCTTGGTTCGGCAATTTGAGCGTCCTGGAGAGGAAAAGACTACAAAAAGTAGTAAACACTGCCCAGGCCATCATCGGCTCTGACCTTCCTTCCATCGAGGGGATTTATCGCAGTCGCTGCCTCAAAAAGGCTGGCAGTATCATCAAAGACCCACACCACCCTGGCCACACACTCATCTCCCTGCTACCTTCAGGTAGAAGGTACAGGAGCCTGAAGACTGCAACAACCAGGTTCATGAATAGCTACTTCCCCTCAACCATCAGGCTATTAAACCTGTCTCGGACAAAACTCTGATTATTAACAACCACTTTCTGTTATTTGCACTTTACCAATTTATTTATTCATGTGTGTATATATTTATATCATGGTGTATGGACACATTTATCTCTACTGTAGTAAATGCCTTACTATTTTTTTCTGTGTGCTTAAGCAAAGCAAGAATTTAATTGTCCTATACAGGGACACATGACAATAAACTCACTTGAACTTGAACTTGAACTAAGCCAACCCCCGCTAAACCCGACGAACCCCCTCTAACCCCCTCGAAACCCCACTGAAACCCTCTAAACCAACTATACCCCTCTGAACCCTCTACACCCCTCCAATTCCCCTCTAACTCCTTCTCAACACGTCTAAAGCCCTCTGCCCACATCTAAACCCCTCTAAAGCACTCGAAAAGCCATCTAAACCCATCTACACCACTCTAAACCCCACTAAATCCATCTAACCCCCTCTAAACCCCTCTAAGCCCCTCTAAGCCTCTCACATACCCTCTAAACCCGTTTAAACCTCTCTAAGCCCTTTAAACCCCTCAACGCCAATCTAGACCCCTAGAAACCCATCTAACCCCCCTCTAAACGCCTCAAATCCCTCTACATACCGTTTAACTCCCTCTAACTTAAGCTGAGACACACATATAGAAATATAGGGTGATCATCCAACACAGTATCCCGTACCTGCCTTCTATCCATACCCCTTGATCCCTTTAGCCACAAAGGGCCATATTTAACACTCTCTTAAATATAGCCAATGATCTTGCCTCAACTACCTTCTGTGGCAGAGAATTCCACAGGCAACAGCCGGGCAGGCAGCATCTCTGGAGAATATCCACGCGGTCACGGGGAGAACGTACAAACCGTGCGGACGGCGGCCGTGGTCGGAATCGAACCCGGGTCTCTGAACGTGAGGCAGGAACTCTATTGCTGTGCCACTGTTTACTGACGCCCTCCACTAATGTCTGATTTACTGCTGCCATCAACTAAATCCCCATTTAATGGTATCTTCCCCCGATTCACCATTTAATGCTGCGCTCCCCAATTCCCCATTTATTGGTGCGCTCCCCTAATTCGCCATTTACTGAGACTTGCTCTTTTTGCACTAAGCTCGCAGCTAGTGCGCCCGGCTCGTAGTTTGCAGACGAGGTTCGCAGCTTTCGAGGCAGGCTCGCACTTTTCGCACCAGGCTCGCAAATGTAACACCAGGCTCGCAATTTTCGCAGAAGATCGCGCTTTTCGTATAAGGCTGGCATTTTGCGCAGACGGCTCGTACTTTTCGCACCAGTCTCGCACTTTTCGAGCAGGTTTACACTTTTTTACGGTACGCTCGCAGTTTTCGCACCACGGTCACAGTTTTCGCACCAGACTCCCTCTAAACCCATCTGAACACGTTTAAACCCCCTGTAAATCCCTCTAAACCGCTCCAAATCCATGTGAACCGGTCAGAACCCCCTCTAAACACCTCTGACCCTTCTAATCTCCTCAAAACCACTCTGAACACCTCTCAACCCTTCTGAACCGCTCTAACTAACTCTAAAGCCCTCTAAATCCCTCTAAACAACTCTAAACACTTCTAAACCCTTCTGAACCGCTCTAACTAAAACCCTCTAAAACCCTCTAAATCCCTCTAAGCAACTCGAAACACGTCTGAACCCTTCTGAACCGCTCTAACTCGAAAACCCTCTAAATCCCTCTAAACAACACTAAACACCTCTAAAACCTTTTGAGCCTATCGAGACCCCCCATGTGAACCCATGTGAACCCCTCCAACCCCCACTAAACCACACTGAACCCCTCTAATCCCATCTAAACCTCTCTAAACCCCTCGAAAACCCCCGAAACCCCTGTAAACAAATGTGAACCCCTCCAACCCCCTTTACACCCCTATAAAACCATCTAAATCTCTCTGAAGCCAACTGAACCCCTTTAGAAACATAGAAACATAGAAAATAGGTGCAGATGTAGGCCATTGGGCCCTTCGAGCCTGCAGCGTTATTCGATATGATCATGGCTGATCATCCAACTCAGTATCCCATCCCAGCCCTCTCCCCATACCCCCTGATCCCTTTAGCCACAAGGGCCACATCTAACTCCCTCTAAACCACTCTAATCCGCTCTAAACCCATCTAAGGCCATCTGAACGCCCCTGAAACCGTCTAAACTCCTCGAAACCCCCAAAATCTCTCTGAGCATCTATAAACACATATAACCCTCTCTAAACCCCTCTAACCTCTGAAATCTCTCTAATCATCTATAAACACATATAACCCTCTCTAAACCCCTCTATCCTCCACTAAAAGCCTCTAGACACCTCAAAACATTTCAACCCCCCCTCTAAACCCCTCTAATCACCTCGATAGCCCCCTACACTCTAAACAGCTCGAATCCCCGCTAATCCCTGTAAACCTCTCTAAACTCACATATACCCACGGTAAACTCCTGTAACCACCTCTAAGCCCCATCTAAAACGCTCTAAAACACACCTAAACAGCTATAAACCCCTCCCCAAACCCCCCTAAACCCCATGAAACACCTCTAATCCGGTCTAAATCCCTCAATAACCGTCCAACCCCATGTAAACCGTTATAAACAGGTGTAAACCCCTATAAACACATATGCAAACCCCGTAAACCCTTGTAAACCACTCGAAACACACCTGCACCCCTGTAAACCCCTCCAATCTCACCTACACCCATTGTAAACCCCTACAACCCCCTGACAATCCCGCTAAATCGACACCTCTGAACATTTCTGAACCGCTCTGACCTAGTCTAACCGCCTCTAACCCCGTTCTAAACCACTCTGAACACCACTAAACACCTCTGAACACCCATGAATCCCTGTGAACTCATTCAAACGCCTCTAACCCCATCTGAACCCCTCTAAGCCGCTCTGAACCCCTCTAATCGCATCTAAAGCACTCTAAACACTGCTAAACCCATCTAAACCCCTTCGCGCCCTTATAACAAACTCTAAAACCCTCTAAATCCCTTTAAACAATAATCCCCGCTAAACGACTCTAAACCCCTCTAAACCACTGTAAACACCCGTAAACCACTCTAAATCCTCTAAACACTCTAACCCCCACCAAACCCATCCAAAAACCTCCAAACAACTTTAAACCCATCCAAACCCCTCTAAACCCCTTTAAACTTTTCTAAACCACTTTCAGCACATCTAAACACCTCCGCGTCCCTGTAAACCGCTCCAACACAGCCAAACCTCTCTAAACAACTCTATACCCCTCTAAACCCACTCCAGACTCTTCCAGATCCCTCCAAATAACTCCAAGCCACTCAAAACACCTCCATAACCCTCTAACCACCTCTAAGGGCCTTAAAACACCTCCAATCCCCTACAAACATACAATCTAAATACCTCAAACCCCCTTTAAACCTTTCTAAATCCCTCGAAAACCCACGAAACCCCTCGAAACCCCTCGAAACCCCTCGAAACTCCCATATACCGCTCCAAACACATCGATACCACTCGAAACCCACTAGAAATCCCTGGAAAAGCCCCAAAACCACTCCACCCCCTGCACCCCAAACACCTCTAAAACATTCTAAACTCCTCTATTCTCATCGAAATCCCTCTAACCCCATCTAAACCCCTTTAAACGCCTCGAGGCCCCTCCAAACCCGTCCAAACCCGTATAAACCTGTCTGAACCCCTCGAAACACCTGTAATCCCTCTAGGCTGCATCCCAGAGTACTTAAGGAAGTAGCTCCAGAAATAGTGGATGCATTAGTGATAATTTTTCAAAACACTTTAGATTCTGGAGTAGTTCCTGAGGATTGGAGGGTAGCAAACGTAACCCCACTTTTTAAGAAGGGAGGGAGAGAGAAAACGGGGAATTACAGACCAGTTAGTCTAACATCGGTAGTGGGGAAACTGCTAGAGTCAGTTATTAAAGATGGGATAGCAGCACATTTGGAAAGTGGTGAAATCATTGGACAAAGTCAGCATGGATTACGAAAGGTAAATCATGTCTGACGACATCTTATAGAATTTTTCAAGGATGTAACTAGTAGAGTGGATAGGGGAGAACCAGTGGATGTGTTGTATATCTGCACTTTCAGAAGGCTTTCGACAAGGTCCCACATAAGAGATTAGTATACAAACTTAAAGCACACGGTATTGGGGGTTCAGTATTGATGTGGATAGAGAACTGGCTGGCAAACAGGAAGCAAAGTGTAGGAGTAAACGGGTCCTTTTCACAATGGCAGGCAGTGACTAGTGGGGTCCCGCAAGGCTCAGTGCTGGGACCCCAGCTATTTACAATTTATATTAATGATCTGGATGAGGGAATGGAAGGCAACATCTCCAAGTTTGCGGATGACACTAAGCTGGGGGTTAGTGTTAGCTGTGAGGAGGATGCTAGTAGACTGCAAGGTGACTTGGATAGGCTGGGTGAGAGGGCAAATGTTTGGCAGATGCAGTATAATGTGGATAAATGTGAGGTTATCCACTTTGGTGGCAAAACAAGGAAAGCAGACTATTATCTAAATGGTGGCCGATTAGGAAAAGGGGAGATGCAGCGAGACCTGGGTGTCATGGTACACCAGTCATTGAAAGTAGGCATGCAGGTGCAGCAGGCAGTGAAGAAAGCGAATGGTATGTTAGCTTTCATAGCAAAATGATTTGAGTATAGGAGCAGGGAGGTTCTACTGCAGTTGTACAGGGTCTTGGTGAGACCACACCTTGAGTATTGCGTACAGTTTTAGTCTCCAAATCTGAGGAAGGACATTATAGCCATAGAGGGAGTGCAGAGAAGGTTCACCAGACTGATTCCTGGGATGTCAGGACTTTCATATCAAGAAAGACTGGATAGACTTGGCTTATACTCGCTAGAATTAGGAGATTGAGAGGGGATCTTATAGAAACGTACACAATTCTTATGGGTTGGACAAGCTAGATGCAGGATGATTGTTCCCGATGTTGGGGAAGTCCAGGGCAAGGGGACACAGCTTAAGAATAAGGGGGAAATCCTTTAGGACCGAGATGAGAAGAAACTTTTTTCACATAGAGAGTGGTGAATCTCTGGAACTCTCTGCCACAGAGGGTAGTTGAGGCCAGTTCATTGGCTATATTTAAGAGGGAGTAGATGTGTCCCTTGTGGCTAAAAGGATCAGGGGGTATGGAGAGAAGGCAGGTACGGGATACTGCGTTGGATGATCAGCCATGATCATATTGAATGGCGGTGCAGGCTCGAAGGGCCGAATGGCCCACTCCTGCACCTAGTTTTCTATGTATCTATGTATCTATGATCGCCTCGGAATCCCTCGAAACCCCTCGTAACCATCTTTAAACCCCTCTAAGCACATCTAAACCCCTCTAAATCCCTCTAAACTACTCTAAACCCCATTAAACCCATCTAACCCCTTCCAACCCCCTTTAAACCTCTCCAAACGCCTCTAAACCCCCTCTAAACACCTCCAACCCCCTCTTAACATTTCTAACCCAATTTCAGCACCTCTACATCGTCCACACCCCTATAAACTGCTCTAAACAGCTCTAAGCCCCTCTAAACAACTTTCTATCACCTTCTAGACACCTCCTAAACACTCGAAACTCCTCCAAACTCCTCTAAATAACTCTAAACCTATTAAAAAAAAACTCAAACCCCTCGAAAACCCCTAAACATCTACAAACCCCTTCCAAACAACGATAACCCCCCCGAAACAACTCGAACGCACTCAAAACCCCTCTAAACTCCTCAACACCCCACGGTATTGGGGGTTCAGTATTGATGTGGATAGAGAACTGGCTGGCAAACAGGAAGCAAAGAGTAGGAGTAAACGGGTCCTTTTCACAATGGCAGGCAGTGACTAGTGGGGTACCGCAAGGCTCAGTGCTGGGACCCCCGCTATTTACAATTTATATTAATGATCTGGATGAGGGAATTGAAGGCAACATCTCCAAGTTTGCGGATGACACTAAGCTGGGGGGCAGTGTAGCTGTGAGGAGGATGCTAGGAGACTGCAAGGTGACTTGGATAGGCTGGGTGAGTGGGCAAATGTTTGGCAGATGCAGTATAATGTGGATAAATGTGAGGTTATCCACTTTGGTGGAAAAAAACAGGGAAAGCAGACTATTATCTAAATGGTGGCCGATTAGGAACAGGGGAGATGCAGCGAGACCTGGGTGTCATGGTTCACCAGTCATTGAAAGTAGGCATGCAGGTGTAGCAGGCAGTGAAGAAAGCGAATGGTATGTTAGCTTTCATAGCAAAAGGGTTTGAGTATAGGAGCAGGGAGGTTCTACTTCACTTGTACAGGGACTTGGTGAGACCAACACCTGGAGTATTGCGTACAGTGTTGGTCTCCAAATCCCTCTAGGTCCTATAAAGCCATCTAAACACCTATAAAGTCATCCAAAATCCCTCTAAACACATCTAAACCCCCTCTAAAGCCCTCAAAACACCTCTATATTCCCGTATAAACTAATCTAAACATATCTAAACACATCTAAACGGATCTAAACACGTCTAACCCGCTCAACCCCTCTACACCATCTAACCCAACATATCCAGACACCTCGAAACCTCTCTAAGCCACTCAAAACCCCTCGAAACCCCTCCAAACACCTCTGCACCTCTCTGAACCCTCGAAACACCTGTAAACCCTATAATCCTTCGATCGCCACGAAATCCCTCAGAACCCCTGGTATCGCCTCTAACAAATAACTCATATGTCAGGCTGTTATTCATCGATTACTGCTCGGCATTTAATACAATCATCCCCTCCTGCTGGTTACCAAACTGGGTCTCTGCGCATCCTTCTGCAATTGGATCCTCGACTTCCTCACTCACAGACCACAGTCTGTTCGTCTTGGTGGAAATGTGTCCAGCCACGAAATCAATCAGCACGGTAGCACCTCAAGGCTGCGTGCTCAGCCCCTGCTGTACTCCACTCTATACTCATGACTGCGTAGCCGGTCACAGTGCGAACGCCATCATCAAGTTCGCTGACGACACCACTGTTGGGTACGTACACTGATGGGATGAGTTTGATTATAGAAGAGAGATCGAGCAAACTGTCCATTGGTGCAGCACAATATCCTGGCCCTCAACACCAGCAAAACCAAGGAACTGATGTTGGACTTTGGAAGGAGTTAGGCTGGGGGCCCACAGCCCGTTTATATCAATGGTCGATGGTTGAAAGCATCAAGAGCTTCAAATTCCTGGGCGTGCACATCTCTGAAGGTCTTTCCTGGTCCGAGAACACAAATCCAATTATCAAGAAAGCTCATCAGCGCCTCTACTTCTTCAGAAGACTACGGATAATCGGTTTGTCAAGGAGGACTCTCTCTCTCTAACTTCTACAGGTGCACAGTAGAGCATGCTGACCGGTTGCATCGTGGCTTGCTTCAGCAAATTGAGCGCCCTGGAAAGGAAAATACAAAAAGTCCATCATCGGCTCTGGCCTTTCTTCCATCGAGGGGATTTATCGCAGTCGCTGCCTCAAAAAGGCTGGCAGTATCATCAACATCCTGGCCACACACTCATATCCCTGCTACCTTCGGGTAGATGGTACAGGAGCCTGAAGACTGTAACAACCAGGTTCAGGAATATCAACTTCCCCATTAGCCATTAGGTTATTAAACCAGGTACGGACAAAATTTTCATTATTAATAACCAATTATCTGTTATTTGCACTTCGTCATTTTATTTATTCAAGTGTGTATATATTTATGTTATAGTATATGGACACACTAATCTGTGTTGTAGTAAATGCCTACTATGTTCTGTGTGCTGAAGCAAAATAAGAATTTAATTGTCCTATCAGGGACACATGACATTAAACTCACTTTAACTTTAACTTGAACTAAACCCCTCTAAATATATCTAAACCCTTCTAAACCCCTCTAAAACTCACTACACCTTTCCAAACGCTTCTAACTGTGAGAAGTAACTCGGTGCTCACAATCACGATGCCAGAGACAAAGTCGTGGAAACACGAAATTATTTTATTTACGAGTCTGCAGAGCCGGGTGCCTCCCAATCCGAGAAACACCGAGACAAGGAAAACCCCCTCCTTTTATACAATACATTTCACTGAATCCCCCTCCCCTTCTGGCCCCTTCCAATCAGAGCGCCGAGGTGCACAATCTTCCGTCCCGCCCATGTTAACTCCCAGATCATACATCGCGTGTTCATGGTAATGAGCAGTTTTAAGATTAAGGGCGTATCTGAAATATTCATTTTCCTCATTAAGCAAGTGCAAAAGTTACCTTGCAGGATTCATTACTCCTTTATTTTGCTGCTTTGACAGTTTCTCCCAATTAAAGCGGCCTGTACCCTCTATCTCTGCCGTGCTTATCAGTGTTTTACCAAGGGCGGTGGTATTTAATCATCCCGCCCTTCACAATGGAGTTTGATCATCCTGTTCCTCACGATTGATGTGGTTTAATAGTAAGATTAACGAAAATTTACCAGTTTGAAATTTGATCTGTATTTTATGAGGAGTTACGATGAGGGATTACGTGAAGAACCTGCTCAGTGCGCAGGCGCGGCATACTTCCAAGCAGCGCTGTGGCATCACAGATAGACACAGGTATTTGAAGTAACATAGTAAAGATAAGGAGACATCAGTTTATGAATTTGACCCATATTATTGAGGGTGGGAGCGGAGGGCACGTAATCCCTCATCGTAACTCCTCATAAAATACAGATCAAACTTCAAACTGGTAAATTCTCGTTTAATCTTACTATTTTACGTCGGAGTCACGTGAATGACTATGTGAAGACTTCAAAGCTCTGTGATTTCAAACCGTATTACATTGTATTTCACTCACTGCCGAAGTTCTTGAGGGAGGAAGCGTTATTGTAATCAACCAATGAATCTGTTATTCCAAGAAACAAAAGGTATTTATTAACAATAACAAAATTAAATTGCTCCCCCGGGCTTAAATTAAATATTTGTAGCTTGTAATATTGTGTCTGCAAATAAGCCAGGCTTCATCAACGGCTTATTATAAAAAGTTCTGAATGTCGTTTCCCTCGACCATCCTGCTGTATTGAGAATATGGTCAACCGGTACGTCCATTCTCTCGGCCGCTGATGTAGATGCTGCCCTAGGGGAATGAGATTTGAATGTATTAGTGTCTATTCCGGCAGCCTTCAGTACCTGTTTGAACCATCTTGAAATGGTTTGGCTCGTTACCCGGCCATGAGTTTTCTTGTGGCTGACCCATAAGGCTTTTTCACTCCCTCTGATATTGTGGGTTGTGTGTATGTATTGTTGTAGATGGGTCACGACACACAACCGTGGCTCTGGTGGGTAGGCCCGGAATACCACCAGTGGATTAGCTGTTCCTGGCCTGCTTTGTTTCACCAGACACTGAATGATGAACGTGATCTGGTCTGGGGGTGATCACCATGTTGTCCAATCTTAACTTGTGTAGTGACTGGACCCTCTGAGCGGATACGAGTGCCATCAACATGAGCGTCTTTAATGTAGATTGCTCGAGGCTCAGGGATCTGGCTGGTGGCCATTCCCTGAGGTATGACAGTACCACACTGATATCCCTAAATATGGGTATACCTGGGTTTAGGGGGCTTGATATTATAAATGCCCTTCATCAGTTTTACCACCAGTGGATGGGATCCCATTGCCTGCTGTCCTGCTGGTTTGAGATAAGCAGAAAGGGCACTCCGCGCTGTGTTGATGGCACTGTAACTGGTACCTTTATCATGGTGTAGATGGGCCAGGAACTCCAGTACGTTGGTGGCTGTGGTAGTTGCATATGTTGTCCCTGTTTCCTGGCAGTACTTCTCCCATTTTCTTATGCTGGTTAAATACTGCCTCCTGGTGGATGCTCGCAGGGATGCCGACATGGTGGTGATGGTTCGTTCAGACAATCCCAGTCCCAGGTAGGGTCTATTCAAAACCTGCAACCCAGGAGTTTAATTTTTTCATGGCATGGGTGGCTTATGCCTGATACTGGGTGAGTTAATAATCCTGGGTCACTGGGGAAGAACATAGGTGATTCAACCACCATGTCGTGTAGAACTGGGAACCATGGCTGCGTAGGCCAGTCGGGCACCATCAAAATTCCAGAAGCAGAGTCCATCTGTATTTTGCGAAGTACCCGACCGATGAGGCAGAAGGGAGGGAAAGCATAGAAGAATAAATTTCCCCAATCGAGCGTGAAGGCATCTACCGCTGCTGCCTCTGGGTCTGGTTCGCAAGCGACACACATAGGTAACTGGTGATTTAGTCTTGATGCAAATAAATCGATATCTGGCGTTCCATATTGCTTAATAACTTTAGCAAATACTTTAGGGTTTAACATCCATTCCGATGTTATCATTAAATTTGCGTGACCTGGTGTCTGCCACTATGTTTAGCTTACCTGGTAGATACGTAGCTGATAGCCAAATATGTCTTTCGACACACCATTGCCAAATCACGTTGACCAATTTGTCGCATGATAATGAATTTATGCCGCCCATATGGTTAATATAAGCCACCACCGTAGTATTATCAATTTGTAACCGAACATGCAAGTGCTGCATATTAGATACATATGCTTTTAAACCATAAAAGGCGCCCAACATCTCTAGATAGTTGATGCCCAGTGTAAGTAGTAATGATGACTCTGGGTTAGTCCATCTCCCGCCTGTGCTGGATATGGAGTTAGTTGCTCCCCAGGCTTGAGCACTGGCATCTGTTTGAATAACTAAAGTAGGGTTAGTGATGATGATAGAGCTGAAACTATGCCAAACATTTTCAGCCCTCCACTGTAGCTCTGATATTGCTTCAGTGGGTAATTTCATGACCCGATCGTAATGACCTGAACGTCGTTTTAGTGCCTGTACCTTTGCTCTTTGTAAATTTTGATAGTGCAAAGGTCCGAATTGTGTAGCCGGAAATGCTGCTACCATTTTTCCAATCACTCTTGCTACTTGTCGAATAGTTGTTCGTTTGTTGACCATTAAAGTGTTGCATGATTGTGCTAATGCAACCATTTTCCCCTTTGGCAAGGTAACAGTCATATGGACTGAGTTAATTGTGAAGCCCAGCTAGTCCATGCTAGTAGATGGCTTCAACTTAGATTTATCTGGATGTAGGACGAACCCCAGAGTTTCGAGGAGCTGTTTTGTAGCTGATACTGCTGCCACAGCCAATTCCTTCGTTTTCCCTACTATCAGAATATCATCCAGATATGCTATGACAATATGTTTTTGTTTCCTTAGTATTCCCATGGCTATTTCCACGATTTTGGTGAATAATCTTGGGGCTGAAGTTAGACCATGGGGCAATGTTTTGTACTGCCAGGGTTGCCCTGACCAGATAAATTTTAGGTATCTGCAATGATCCTTGTGTATGGGTATTAGATAGTAAGCATCTTTAAGATCAATGCTTGCCATGAAGTATCCTTTGGAAATCAGTTGTTTGGCAGTAACAAATATCTCCATTTTGAAATGTATATACTTAACAAACTTATTTAGCGATGTTAAGTCAATGATGATGCGACATCCACCATCTTTTTTAGTTTTAGTGAATATATTTGATACAAATTCCAAAGGTTCATGTTTGGTCTTTTCGATGACCCCCTTTGTGATAAGCCTCACCAGTTCAGCCTGCCCCTCACCGTTTGCATTGTCGGAGGGAGAAAATACCCTTGGGGCCAATGTTGAACTGGCGGCGATTTTTCTGATATAAACTGAATTTTGTATCCACTAATGCTGTTGAGTATATTCTTGTCACTCGTGACAGTACCCATGCTTTTTTTAAACAAGTGTATATCCGCCCCCTGTTAGTAAGCACCCCTTATTATATATATGACTGGCCAGGAACCAGACCCACCTACCTCCATGGTTATGGCCCTCTCCTTGTTTCTTCTTGTAGGCTCTGTTTGCCTGACGTGCTGGCGATGTTGTGGGGTGGCGCATTTTTCATGGGGTCCGGTCTGGGCCCTGATCTAAAAAAGACCTTTGGGGGTAGCAATATGCGGTCCCCGAGCTATCACCAGTCCCATATTGAGGACGTCGACTGATGGATGCCGTGGGGTGTTGCCGCTTGGGTATTGTTGGCCTTGGGTTGCTCGTCCCGGGGCCTGCCCTCATGAGGCCGAAAGTTTTCGCTGCCTCCTCTATGTCCCTCAGTTTCTTGTTGAGGTCTTTCCCAAATAGTAGAGCGTCTGCTTCTGCAGCTTGGGCTTTGCACAACCCCGCAAATTTGGGATTGAGAGCAGGACTTATGATATCCCGTCGGAGATTATTGATCTCAAATTGTGTGTTGCACATCAGTGCCAACACATCCTGCTGGCAGGGATCCATCTCAACCCCTCTCAACCACTCCAAACTCCTCTAAACACCTATAAACCACATTAAATCCCTCCACACACCCAGTAAAACACTGTAAACCCCTGCACCCCCCAGTAAACCGCTCTCAACCCATCTAAACCCGTCTAATCCGCCCTGAACCTTTCTAAACCTCGAAACCGTTGTAATCCCCTCTAACCACCAGTAAACCCCTCTAAACCACTCTAACCCCCTGAAAACCCCTCTAAATCCCTGTAAACACCTCCATACCCCTCAAAACACTTCCAAACTAATTTCAGCGCATCCACAGCCCCTCCACACCCCTCTACATCCCTCTAAGCCCCTCTAAACCCATCCAGGACTAATCTAAACCTTCTAAACGCCTTTCAATCCATTCAAGCCTCTCCAAACTCTTCTACACCACTCAAAAATGCATCCAACACACCTCCAAACCCCTCTGAACCCATTTAAACCCCACGAAAACCCATGTAAACCCTCTAAACATCCCAACACGCCTCGACACCCCTCGAAACCTCTCTAAGTCACCCACACCCCTCGAATCCCCTCAAACCCCGTCGAAACCACTCTAAATCCGTCATAACCCATTGAAGCCCCTCTAAACCACTGGGTCCCCCTCGAAAGCTCTCGAAACAATAACCCGTCGAAGCGCTCTAAACCCTCTAAACTACTGTAGACCCATCTAACCACACGTAAATCCCTCGAAACCCATGAAATCCCTCTAAACCGCTCAAACCCATCTAAACCCGTCTAAACACCCTGTGAATCTCTCTAAAACACCCCAACCCCTCTAAACACCTGAACCCTTGTAAACCCCTGTAAACGCGTCTAAACCTCTCCAGACAAGTCTACAACCCTGCGAACCCCTGTAAACCCCTTTTAAACTCACTTACACCCCCTGTAATTCCCTCTAAACTCATCCAAACCCCCTGTAAACCCCTCAAATCCAACTCTAAATTCATGTAAACCCTGTAAACCTCATCTAAACCATGTAACCCCTGTAAACCCCAGTAAACGTGTCTAATCACTAAACACTCTTAACAGCTCAAAACATCTCATACCCCCACTACGCACCTCTAAACATCTCTAACATATCTAAACCCCACTAAATGCATCTCTAAACTCCTGTAAACCCCTATCTGCCGCTCTAAACCCCTCCAAACCCCTCTAAATCCTATCATCCCCTCTAAAACCCTCCATACCCCTTCCTGGTCAAGGAGAGTGGCGGCGCTGGGAACGGCTGCGGCTCGCTTGCAGTCCGTTTGTCTTTACTTTTTTTGTGTTGTCTTTTTTTCGTTTTGTGTAGTTACGTCTTAGGTTTATAAGTTGTGTTATCGTGGGGGGGGGGGTGGGGGGTTTGAACACGGGGCTTGGTGTCTCTCCCTTCGCGGGAATACGACTTTTTGTCGTATCCCCCTTCACTGCCTCCGTACTGCGCTGAGGCCTAATGGCGGAGCTGGCGACCTCGAGGCACAGGAGGCAGCATGTCAGGACTCGCCCTGGGCTCGCTCCCGTGAGGGCGGCCCAGCTCGTGGCTGGAACTGTGCTCCCGTGAGGACGGCCTGGCGAGGGGCTGAGACTCTCTCGTGAGGGGCTGTGACGCTCCCGTCGGAGTGGCACAGCCCGAGGGTGGAACGGCACTCCCGTCGGAGTGGCCCAGCCCGAGGGTGGAACGGCACTCCCGTCGGAGTGGCCCAGCCCGAGGGAGGAACGGCACTCCCGTCGGAGTGGCCCAGCCCGAGGGAGGAACGGCACTCCCGTCGGAGTGGCCCAGCCCGAGGGAGGAACGGCACTCCCGTCGGAGTGGCCCAGGCCGAGGAAGGAACGGCACTCCCGTCGGAGTGGCCCAGCCCGAGGAAGGAACAGCACTCCCGTCGGAGTGGCCCAGCCCGAGGGAGGAACGGTACTCACGTGAGGACGATCCGGCTCGGGGCTGGAACGGTGCTCGGTGGCTGGGACGGCGTTCTGGTGACCTGAGTCCGGGGTTCAGCCGCAGGCCAGCGGCTGCGTACGCTGGACTGGAGGGCGGCAGCTTCGACCACCCCGGGCCGCGGTGTTTGAACCGGTCCGTTCGCGGGGTTCGGTGAGCCGCGGGATTGTTTGTGCCATCGCCCGGTGGGGTATCGCCTCAGCGCAGAGGGAGAAGAGGAGGGAAGAGACAGTAACCCTAAGATTTTCGCCTCCACCACAGTGAGGAGGTGCTTGGAGGATAACACTGTGGTGGATGTTAATTTGTGTTTATTGTTGTTTTTTATTGTATGATTGTATGTATGACTGCAGGCACGAAATTTCGTTCAGACCGTAAGGTCTGATGACAATAAGGTATTCAATTCATTCAATACCTCTCAACCCCTCTAACAAATTTCAGCTCCACAGCCCTCTAAACCGATTCTAAAACCCATCCAACCCACTCCAAACCCCTCTAAACAACTCTATACCCCTCTAACCCTCCCAAACACCTCCAACGCCATCTAAATCCCTCTGCCCCCTCTAAACCCTACTAAACTCCCCCAAACCCCTCTAAACCTTCTAAATGCATTAAACCCCTTCAAGTCAATCCAACCGTTTTAAACCCATCCAAACACCTCTGAACACCTCTGAACACATCTAAACCCAGGAAACCCATGTAAAACCATCTACACCCTTCGAAACCATTCAAGACCCCTCTAAATACCTCCACCTATCGAAACCACTGGAAACCCCTCGAAACCACTCTAATTCCCTCATAACCCAACGAAACCCCTCTAACCCCCTCGAACTCCCTCCAAAGCTCTCGAAACACCTCAAAACCCCACCGAAAGCGCTCTAACCCCTCTAAACACACGTAAGGCTCAGTTCTGGGACCCCAACTATTTACGATATATATTAATGATTTGGACGAGGGAATTGAATGCAGCATCTCCATGTTTGCGGATGACACGAAGCTGGAGGGGCAGTGTTAGCTGTGAGGAGGATGGTAGGAGGCTGCAAGTTGAATTGGATATGCTGGGTAAGTGGGCAAACGCATGGCAAATGCAGTGTAATGTGCATAAATGTGAGGTTATCCACTTTGGTGGCAAAACAGGAAAGTAGACTATTATCTGAATGGTGGCGGATTAGGAAAGGGGGAGATGCAACGAGCCCTGGGTGTCATGGTACACCAGTCATCAAAAGTAGACACGCAGGTGCTTTGCAGTGAAGAACGTGAATGGTATGTTAGCATTCATAGCAAAAAGGATTTGAGTATAGAGCAGGGAGGTCTACTGCAGTTGTACCGGGTCTTGGTGAGACCACACCTGGAGTATTGCTACAGTTTTTGGTCTCCAAATCTGAGGAAGACATTCTTGCCATAGAGGGAGTACAGAGAAGGTTCACCAGACTGATTCCTGGGATGTCATGGACTTTCATATGAAGAAAGACTGGATAGACTTGCTTGTACTCGCTAGAATTTAGAAGATTGAAGGGGATCTTATAGAAAAACTTACAAATCCTTAAGGGGTTGGACAGGCTAATGCAGGAAGATTGTTCCCGATGTTGGGGAAGTCCAGAACAAGGGGTCACAGTTTTAGGATAAGGGGGAAATCTTTTAGGACCGAGATGAGGAAACTTTTTTTCACACAGAGAGTGGTGAATCTCTGGAATTCTCTGTCGCAGAAGTTAGTTGAGGCCAGTTCATTGGCTATATTTTAGACGGAGTTAGATGTGGGCCTTGTGGCTAAAGGGATCAGGGGGTATGGAGAGAAGTCAGGTACAGGATACTGAGTTGGATGATCAGCCATGATCATATTGAATGGCGGTGCAGGCTCGAAGGGCCGAATGGTCTACTCCTGCACCTATTTTCTATGTTTCTATGTTTCTAACCACTAGACTCATCTACCCCCTTAAACCCTCTAACTGTCTAAACTACTAAACCCCTCTAAACCTCTCTAAACCACTAAAGCCATGTAACCCCGTGTAAACACCTCTAAACCCACGTAAACCCCTCTAAACCAGTTTAAACCGCTCAAAACCGGTCAACACTCATGTGCAACGCTGTAAACACCCAACCATTCTAAACACGTGAATCCTTGTAAACCCCCCGTAAACGCTTCTAAACCTCTTTAGATTAGTCTAATCCCTTGAGAACTCATGTAACCCCCTCTAAACGCACTACACCCTCTGTAATCCCCTCTAAACTCACCTTACTCCCTGTAAACCCCTCCAACCCACTGTAAATCCCTGTAACATCCTGGTAAACCCCATCTAAACCACTGTAACCCCCTGTAAACCCCAGTAAAACGCATCTGTCATTCTAATTCCCCTCTAAACAACTCAACACCTTTCGAAACCCCGCCCAAACACCTATAACCCCCTCTAAACACATCTACACCCCGCTAAACACATCTAAACACATCTAAACCCCTATCTCGCCCCTCTAAACCCTTCCAAACCCCTCGAAATCCCTATCATCCCCTCTCAACCCCTCTAAACCCCCTGGAGACCCATCTAAACGGCGCCAAACTCCTCTAAACCCGTTTAATCATATAACCATATAACCATGTAACAATTACAGCACGGAAACAGGCCATCTCGGCCTACAAGTCCGTGCCGAACAAATATTTTAGGGGGGGTAGGAGTGGTTTACATGGTTTGGTGTGGCTTTGGGGGGGGGGGGCTTTTACAGGGTGTTTGGAGGCAGTTTAAAGGGGTAGATGGGTTTAGAGGGATTTAGGAGCACTCAGACCATAACCCTCCATTCCTGTCCCATTCATATACCTATCCAATTTATTTTTAAATGATAATATCAAACCTGCCTCCACCACTTCCACTGGAAGCTCATTCCACACAGACACCACTCTCTGAGTAAGAATTTCCCCCTCTGTTACCCCTAAACTTCTGTCCCTTAATTCAGAAGTCATGTCCTCTTTAAGCCCCGGTAAACACATGTGAACACCTCTAAATCCCTCTAATCCCCTGTAAGTCACTGTAAACCCCCTATAAAACCATCTAAACAACACTAAACACCTATAACCCACTCTAATTCCTCTAAACCCGTCTACCACCTTAAACGACTCTGAACTCCTCCAAACCCCCCTGTAAACCCCCCCCCCCAACCCACACCAAACCTGTAAACCACTCCCATACCCTAAATTACTCTAAACCTCTGTACACCACCTATAACACCGTGTAAACCCACTGTAAACCTCTGTAGACACATGTAAACCCCTGAAAATACCCCCAAACCCCTCAGACCATCTGTAAACACCTCGAAAGCGCTAAAAGCAGTCTAAAACCCCAGAAAACCCACTGCAACTATACCTTTCTAAAACCCCTCTGAATCCATGTAAACCTCTCCAATCCCCTCTAACCCCCCGCACACACCTCTAAACCCTGTAATCCACTCTAAACCGCTCTTAACTGGAGGGGACTGACATAGGTTTGCTAGTGCTACATGTGTGGGTTCAAACTAATAGTGGGGTGGAGGGTTTGACAAATGGGGGAGTAAAAAAGATGGAGTAGCAGGGGAAGTGATTACAGGAAAAATTACAACAGATTCTCGAATTAATGCGAAGGAAAATTCGAGAAGGGAATAAAAGTGTACGGTCAGGGCCAATTGTGAGCGATGCGTGGGGGGAAAGTGAATACGGAGGGTCGAAGTGTTGTATATAAATGCGTGACGTCTAAGAAATAAGTGACGTGCTTGAGGCTCAGTTAGAAATTAACAAGTATGATGTTCTGGGAATTACAGAGACATAGCTGCAAGAGGCCAGGGTTGGGAACTGAATATACAAGGGTATACCTCCTATCGAAAGACAGACAGGTGGGCAGAAGGGGGTGGGTTGCTCTGTTGGTGGATCTAGACTTTCAAAAAGCCTTTGACAAGGTCCCACACAAGAGATTAGTGAGCAAAACTAGAACACATGGTATTGGGACAAGGTATTGACGTGGATACAAAACTGATTGGCAGACAGGAAGCAAAGAGTAGGAATCAGACACAGATGGGAAGTGACACCGTCAGTCAATCAGTGAGTCCAGAGTTGTCAGTACCGATGAGCTGTAACCAAGGGAAACATGTGAATTAAGTGTACAACAGAGGGATCTAGGACAATAGCAGGTACATAGTGGTTTGCAAGTAACATCACAGGTAGATAGGGTGGTCAAAAAGGCTTTCGGCAGCACATTAGCCTTCATGTGACAGAGCATTGAGTATAGACACTGGGTGGCCATGTTGCAGTTGAATAAAAGGTTGGTCAGGCTGCATTTAGAGTATTGTGTTCAGTTTTAGGCACATGGGTGTCGGACAATGGTGTCAAGCTGGAAAGGGCGTGGGGATTGTGTAGGAAAGAAGTGCAGATCTGGTTTTAATCGAAGGTAGACTTAAATCCTGGCGTAACTCAGCGGGGGTCAGAAAGGTCTTGACCCGAAATGTCACCCATTCCTTCTCTCCAGAGATGCTGACTGACCCACCCGCTGAGTTACTCCAGCATTGTGTGTCTGAGGCGTAGAGAAGATTTACGAGGATGTTGCCAGGACACGAGGGCCTGATCTAGAGGGAGAGGTAGGTGAAAACGTTGTTATTTTAATTTCAAATGTTGGACTTTAAAGGGTTAACGCAAGTTCAGTGTCCATAATGAATCACATCTGTAATGAGCACTGATTCCATCTTGCTGCTCTATCTATCTATCTATCTATCTATCCACGCTGGTAAACACGGCAAGTGTAGATGTATTAATTTGTAATTGTCATCTTAATTAACAGTAGTTTAGTGCCTCTCTCTCTCTCTCTCTCTCTCCGGAATTCAATGTAAAGAATAACACATAATGCTGAATATTAAAATGTAGCTACATATGTGAGATGTTGTGAGTTGTGAGTTGTGAGTTGTGAGTTGTGAGTTGTGAGTTGTGAGTTGTGAGTTGTGAGTTGTGAGTTGTGAGTTGTGAGTTGTGAGTTGTGAGTTGAGATGTGTGAGTTGGGGGTAATTGTGATGCTGTGACCCTTCACCCCCAGTGGGAATATTAGTTACAGCCGGTGGGTGGGTGAACACTAGCTGTGGCTCTGTTCAATCTGCAGTTTATTTTGTAGTCAACTACTTCAGACCAGTCGACAAGTAGATGTGAATTCAAACCCACAGACCACACGGCAAGGTCGGTCGGTCTGCTGCTGAGAGTAAACGTACATCAGAATTCCCTTATATTCTCCCCGCTAGATCCCTCTCATCATCTTTTCACCTCTATAAGATCACCCTTCTTCCTCCTGCCTGTGCTTCAAGGAATAGGGTCCCTGCCAACTCAACCGCTCCCCCCCCCACAGGCCAGACCCTGGCTGCTGCATCCTTGTAAAATGTATCTGTAAAGTTTCTATTTTGGCAAAATCTTTCCAATAACACAGAGCCCTGAACTGAACACAATACTCCAAATGTGGCCTCACTAAGGTCTGATACAACTGCAACATGACCTCCCAACCTCTATACTCAATACCAGGCAAAGGCCAATGTGCCAAAAGCCTTTTTGACCACCCGACCTACAGCAACTGTGATTCCACCTTCAAGGAACTGTGCACCTGCATTCCAAGATCCCTCTGCTCTACAATTGTACCTCGAGCCCGATCATTCACTGTGTAGATCCCCCCCATGTTAGACTTCCCAAAATGCAATAGCTCACAATTCTCTGCATTAAATTCCATCAACCATTCCCCAGCACACGTGGCCAATCGATCAAGCTCCTACTGCAATTAATCACAACTATCTTCACTATCTGCAAAACCACCCACTTTTGTATCATCTGCAAACTTGCTAAACTTGCTCTGTAAGTTCTCATCCAAATCATTGATGTAGATGACAAACAGTAACGGGCCCAGCACCGAACACTGAGGCAGCACACCACTAGTCACAGGCCTCCAGTCTGAGAAGCAACCTTCCTTCCACCATCACCCTCTGCTTCCTTCCCTGAAGCCAAATTCCAATCCATTCAGCTATCTCTCCTGTAACTATATCAAGGTACAAACTAAAAAGTACTACGGCAAACTTTAAGGAACATTTAGACAGGTGCATGGACAGACAGACAGGCCATTTATAGGAATATGGGGATGGGACATGTTGGCCGGTGTGGGCAGGCAGGCAGGCAGGCTGGGCTGAAGATGCTGTGAGACTCTATGTCTCTATGGCTCTATAACTGGAGGGTGTGTGTGTGTGCACAAATTGTGCAGTAAGATATTCCTCACTTGGCCATGGATCTCTGTGCTGGGATCGGAGAACAGATTCATTTTAAGACAAACCCGGTTAATCACACTTTTTAACATTATTATTACAGCAGTTTGTCCAATGGTCACACATGGATAGGTAACCTGCAAACATGTCCAATCTTCTACAGTGGGTCAGCACAAGGCAAATGTTGTTAGTGTTGCCACTGGTGAAAATATATCTGGGTAGTGTGCGACGGAACTGGGAACTGGTTGTTATTTCAAATGTTTGACTATAAAGGGTTAACTGAAGTTCAGTATCCATAATTAATCTCATCTGTAATGAGCATTGACTTCATCTTGCTGCTCTATCCATGCTGGTAAACACGGCACGTGAAGATGCATTAACGTTATCTTCATCTTAATTAACAGTGGTTAGAAATACTAATTGCCTCTCTCCGGGATACAATGGAAAGAAAAACACATAATGCGGAAAATTAAAGTGTAGCTTAAGATTTGAGAAAGTGGTAGTTAAGTAACGGTGCTGTTTCTTTCTGTCCAGTGGGAATATTAGTTCCAGCTGGTGAACACTAGCTGTGGCTCCGTTCAGTCTGCAGTTTATTTTGTCGTGAACTATTTCAGATAGTTGACAGGTAGATGTGAATTCAAACCCACGGATCAGACAGCAAGGTCGGTCTGAGTGTAAATGACCGACTCATCGGCCTAGGCTGTCCACACAGCGGTACAGAGAAAGCTGCCACACACACACACACACGCACACACAGACTTTATTGATGTGCTTGTATATCAAGTAATTCAAGAGAGCAGATCTCCCATCATGCAGTGTAAAGCTGGTACCGGTACAAAGTGGAATCAACACTTCAATGAGCAGCAGGGACTGTTATTAAAAATGACCAGTTTATTGGACAGGCAATTCTATGATGTTTTCCTCTTAATCTGTATCTTTGAGAAATGTGGACACCTGTTGATGTTTCATTCATCTGATTCAAGGCGAGAGTTTAGTGGTGACTAAATATCCAAACAGTTGTCAGGTCACCGTTTAAAAACAGTTTATTTGTTAGTGCTGTACCTGGCGCAAACTTCACACACAGGTTTACTGTGTTTCGTAGAGAGAGGGAGAGTGCACTTTAGATAATCTGACTATTCCCAAGGGAGTGGCTATGATGAGAGCGGAACGAGATGAGAGAGAAGGTGGTGAGAGTGAGTAGTGGTTTAGATAGAGTGGCTCTGGACATAGACTCTTATACGTCATCTCTCTCCTCTCTCTCGCCCCTGTTTCTCTCTCTCTTCTCTCGTCTCTCTCGCTCTGCGCGTTCTCCCACTCCTCTCCTCTCCCTGGTCCCTTTTTCTCGCTCTTCCTCTAGCAGCCAGGAGAGGACTTTTGTCGGCGCTCAGCAACTCTACAGCCACACCACTGTGCCGCACTAGTGTGTGAACGGGCGATCGCTGGTCACAGGTTATAGGAGCAGAATTAGGCCATTCAGCCCATCAAGTCTACTCCACCATTCAATCATAACTGATCTATCTCTCCTTCCTCAACCCATTCTCCTGCCTTCTCCCCATAACACCCTACACCCACATTAATCAACAATCTATATATCTCCGCCCTACATATATCCACTGACTTGTGGCCTCCACCGCTGTCTGTGGCAACGAATCCCACAGATTCACCATCCTCTGGCTAATGAAATTCCTCCTCATCTCCTTCCTAAAGGAACGTCCTTTAATTCTGAGTCTGTTCCCTCTGGTCCAGTTACAGTTCTGGGGGAGGTGGGACCAGTACAAACAGGACGGTCTGCACCTGGGCTGGAATGGAACCAATGTCCTTGGGGGAGTGTTTGCTAGTGCTGTCGGGGAGGATTTAAACTAATGTGGCAGGGGGTGGGTGCAAGAGCAGAGAGGCAGGGGGGTGTAAAATGCGGGTAGAAACAATAGGTAGCAAGGTGAAAAGTGGCAGGCAGACAAAACCAGGGCAAAAATCAAAAAGGTCCACTTTCAACATAATTGTATAAGGGAGTAAGAGTGTTGTAAAGACAAGCCTGAAGGCTTTGTGACTCAATGCAAGGAGCATTCGTAATAAGGTGGATGAGTTGAATGTGCAGATAGTTATTAATGACTATGATATAGTTGGGATCACGGAGACATGGCTCCAGGGTGACCAAGGCTGGGAGCTGAACATCCAGGGATATTCAATATTCAGGAGGGATAGACAAAAAGGGAAAGGAGGTGGGGTAGCGTTGCTGGTTAGAGAGCAGATTAACGCAATAGAAAGGGGAGGACATTAGCTTAGGAGGATGTGGAATCGGTATGGGTAGAGCTGCGAAACACTAAGGGGCAGTAAAACGCTAGTGGGAGTGGTGTACCGGCCACCTAACGGTAGTAGTGAAGTTGGAGATGGCATCAAACAGGAAATTAGAAATGCGTGCAACAAAGGTAAAAACCGTTATAATGGGTGACTTCAATCTACATATCGATTGGGTGAATCAAATTGGCAAGGGGTGCTGAGGAAGAGGATTCTTGGAATTGTATGCGGGATAGTTTTCTAAACCAACATGTAGAGGAACCAACGAGAGAGCAGGCTATTCTAGACTGGGTATTGAGTAATGAGGAAGGGTTAGTTAGCAGTCTTGTGTGCGGGCCCCTTGGGCAAGAGTGACCATAATATGGTTGAGTTCTTCATTAGGATGGAGAGTGACATTGTTAATTCAGAAACAAGGGTCCTGAACTTAAAGAAAGGTAACTGTGAGGGTATGAGATGTGAATTGGCCAAGATAGACTGGCAATGAGTCTTAAAGGGTTGACGTGGATATGCAATGGAAGGCATTTAAAGACTGCATGGATTGAACTACAACAATTGTTCATCCCAGTTTGGCAAAATAATAAATCAGGGAAGATAGTGCATCCGTGGATAACAAGGGAAATCAGGGATAGTATCAAAACAAAAGAGGAACCTACAAATTAGCCAGAACAAGCAGCCTACCAGAGGACTATGAGAAATTCAGAGTCCAGCAGAGTAGGACAAAAGGCTTAATTAGGAAAGGGAAAATAGATTATGAAAGAAAACTGGCAGGGAACAAAAAACTGACTGCAATTTGTTATAGATATGTCAAGAGGAAAAAGATTAGTCAAAACAATGTAGGTCCCTTGCAGTCAGAAACAGGCGAATTGATCATGGGGAAACAAGGACATGGCAGACCAATTGAATTAATTACTTTGGTTCCATCTTCACTAAGGAAGACATAAATAATCTGCCGGAAATAGCAGGGGAATGGGGGTCAAATGAGATTGGAGGAACTGAGTGAAATCCAGGTTAGCCGGGGAAGTGGTGTTAGGTAAATTGAATGATTAAAGGCCGATAAATCCCCAGGGCCGGATACGCTGCATCCCAGAGTACGCCGCAGAAATAGTGGATCCATTAGTGATAATTTTTCAAACGCTTTAGATTCTGGAGTAGTTCCTGAGTACTAGAGGGTAGATAATGTAACACACTTTTTAAAAGGAGTTCGAGAGAAAACGGGAATTACAGACAGTTAGTCTAAACTCGGTAGTGGGGAAACTGCTAGAGTCAGTTATTAAAGATGGGATAGCAGCCATTTGGAAAGGTGGTGAAATCATTGGACAAAGTCAGCATGGATTTATGAAAGGTAAATCATGTCTGACGAAGCTTATAGAATTTTTCGAGGATGTAACTATTAGAGTGGATAAGGAGAACCAGTGGATGTGTTATATCTGGACTTTCAGAAGGCTTTCGACAAGGTCCCACATAAGAGATTAGTATACAAACTTAAAGCACACGGTATTGGGGGTTCAGTATTGGATGTGGATAGAGAACTGGCTGGCAGACAGGAAGCAAAGAGTAGGAGTAAACGGGTCCTTTTCACGAATGGCAGGCAGTGACTAGTGGGGTACCGCAAGGCTCAGTGCTGGGACCCCAGCTATTTACAATATATATTAATGATCTTGATGAGGGAATTGAATGCAACATCCTCCAAGTTTGCGGATGACACGAAGCTGGGGGCAGTGTTAGCTGTGAGGAGGATGCCAGGAGTCTGACTTGGATAGGTTGGGTGAGTGGGCAAAGGCATGGCGGATGCAGTATAATGTGGATACATGTGAGGTTATACACTTTGGTGGCAACAACAGGAAAGTAGATTTTTTTTCTGAATGGTGGCCGATTAGGAAAAGGGGAGATGCAACGAGACATGGGTGTCATGGCACACCAGTCATTGAAAGCAGGCATGCAGGTACAGCAGGCAGTGAAGCAAGCAAATGGTATGTTAGCATTCATAGCAAAAGGATTTGAGTATAAGAGCAGGGAGGTTCTACTGCAGTTGTACAGGGTCTTGGTGATTCTTGCCATATAGGGAGTACAGGGAAGGTTCACCAGACTGATTCCTGGGATGGCTGAACTTTCATATGAGGAAGACTGGATTGACTCGGCTTGTAACTCGCTAGAATGCCATACGATTGAGGGTGATCTTATAGAAACTTACAAATCCGTTAGGGGTGTTTGGACAGGCTAGATGCAGGAAGATTGTTCCCAATGTTAGGGAAGTCCAGAACAAGGGGTCACAGTTTAAGGATAGAGGGATAGATGTTTAAGGACCGAGATGAGGAAATATTTTTTTACACAGAGAGGGGTGGAATCTGTGGAATGCTCTGCCACGAAGTAGTTGAGGGCCAGTGCAATTGGCCTATAGTTAAGAGGGAGTTAGAATGTGGCCCTTGTGGCTAAAGGGATCAGGGGTATGGAGAGAAGGCAGGTACAGGATAGACTGAGTTGGGATGATCAGCCATGAGCTATTGAAATGTCGGTGGCAGGCTCGAAGGGGCTGAATGGCCTACTCTTGCACCAATTTTCTATGATGCCTATGTTTCTATGGTCCTAAACTCTCCCACTAGTGGAAACCATCCTCTCCACATCCACTCTATCCAGGCCTTTCACTGTTCAGTGAAGTTTTAATGAGTTCCCCACCGCCCCCTTTCTTCTAAACTCCACGAGTACGGCCCAGTGCTGACAACTCCTCATCGTACGTTAACCCACTCATTCTGGGATCGTTCTTGTAAACCTCCTCTGGACCCTCTCCAGAGCCGGCACTCCTTCCTCAGTACGGGGCCCAAACTGCGGACAAGACTCCAAATACGGCCTGACCAGACGCCTGTAGAGGCTCGGCATTTTCGCCTTGTTTTGTATACAAGCCCCTCTGAAATTTGGTGGCAAGAACAGGAAGGCAGATTATTATCTGAATGATGTCAAGTTGGGAAACGGGCGGAAGTACAACGAGATCTGGATGTCCTTGTTCATCAGTCCACTGAAAGTAGCTGCAGGTACAGAGGCAGTGAAGGAAGCGAAGGCATGTTGCCTAACGACATTCCTCCTCTTCCTCTTTCATAAAGCTGAACGTACCTTAAATCTGAGGCTGTGCCCTCTGGTCCTGACCTCTCCCACTAGTGGAAACCTGTCCTCTTCCACATCCACTCTATCCATGGGCCATTTCACTATTCGGGGAAGTTTCAATAGTTGCCCCTCCCCTCGTCTTCTAAACTCCAGCGAGTACAGGCCCAGTGCTGACCAAACGCTCATTGTAGATTATTCATTCTTCCAGTTCCAAACTACAACTTTTTGTTCCATTTCAGAAAATGGATTGAGGAAAGAGATATTGATACGGCAGAGATTACCTGTAGAGAGATTATTGATTAATCCGGGTGCCAGGGGTTATGGGGGGAAGGCAGGAGAATGGGGTTAGGAGGGGGAGATGGATCAGCCATGATTCAATAACGGAGTGGACTCGATGGGCCGAATGGCCTGATTCTGCTCCGAGAACTAGTGACCTCATGAATTAATTATTTCTCTCTTTGAATTTTTTGAAATGTAAAATCAACTTTTTTCTTTCCAATAAATATAGTGAACTTTTTATCTGTAATTACTAAAACAAACTTTTATCTTTTTACTTCCACAATCAACCAAATACAAAAATAAACTATTAATATTTTAGCTGAAAGTTTTTTTTTATTTCAAAAAGTGAACAAAAGTGAACAGCCCTGCCCCAACATTCTCCACTC
>NW_022630140.1:234659-278128 GCF_010909765.2 Amblyraja radiata | reverse complement strand
GAGAGAGAGAGAGAGAGAGACAGGTTGTGTCTTTCTCAGCTCCAGTGGCTGAGAAGTTTTAAGCAGCCTTTGAAGGATTCTGTCGCTGGGAAAGTAACAGAGGCAGTGGGGCTTCATAGTCTGACTTATTGTTGGACTGTTGAAACTTTCCAATGCTTTAAGGACTCCTCCATTTAGCGTGAAAATCCCTTGATAATTGTCTGCATTGTCGAGGGAGCAGGGTGCGGCTGTCATTGGCGGACTGCCAAGGGTGCCTGGATATCGAGGGTTTGAAGTTTTTCGGTGCCTTTGCGGTGTTTTGGCACGGATTCTCTGCCCTAAAGTCATTTTGCACAGTGCGGCTGCCTGGCTTAATGTGAAGACGGTGCTTTTGTGTTCGGCAAGAAAGGGCGACCTGGCATTCTGGCGTGGACGAGTTTGGAACTTTCCTTCTTCAGCTGGAGGACTTTGCTTTTTGAGGATTGCGTTGGACTGTGACTGTCCCTGGAAATTAATTTGCTGAGCTGCTGGAGGGACGGGAGCTGGTTTGTGCATCTGCCCGGATGGCGATGGCGGGGGCGCGGCCGAAGGCGAGGAGCTACGCAGCAGCGACATCAGCAGCGGAAGCGAGGCCAAATGAACATGAGCCTCATGTTGACTTGGACTGGGACAGTTTTGGTATCTCGGTTCAAACTGGGCCCCAGATGTCCAGGGGAGCAATTACGAAGGCTATGAATGCCCTTCTTGGTAGGGGGGCTATTGTCTCTTCCGAGCTCGAGAGGGGAAAGGTTGAGATGATATTGAAGAAACGGGAGGATGTGGCCACAGTGATGGAGAGGGGGATTTCAGTGGGGGGGGGGGTCCATATACAGGTGGACCCATGGGTGTCCAGGGTGAGACCGGTTCTCCTGCGGAGTTGCCCTACATGTTTTCCGGATGCGACACTCATTCCACACCAGTCTCAGATTGGGGAGGTGCGGTCTAAGTGCTTTAGGCTCATGCACCCTGGGGGGGACCCGGAGGAAAAAGGGATTCTCAGTTTCAAAAGGAGGGTGTTTGTAAAGGTGGGGGAGGGGGAAGGCGATGAGGGGAGTTTCGAGGTGGAGTGTAGGGGTCTCCCTAGAACCGTGCGTTGGAGTTGGGGAAAGGCACGATGTCATGCGTGCGGTGGTTATGGACATCTCCGTAGGGAATGTCCTAATCATGGGGTCGCTGCCAGAACCTCTAGCACAGCGGCCCAGGAACGCACTGCTGGCCCTTCAGCGGTGGCTCGTCATGCCTCGGAGGGGCGGGGTGGAAGCGCTGACCTGGTTGTGGCTGCTGGCACTGCCTCGGTGATCCGGGGCAGCGGGGATAGCCCTTCTGGGTCTGTAGTTTCCGCCTTGGGGACCCGGGGCAGCGAGGGCCCCCACCCCCTACATTCTGAACATGTGGGGGTGGCTGAAGGTGAGGCACAGGGGGAGGGTGGAGAGGAATGGGAGCAGCAGAAGAAGAAGAAGAAAAAGCAGAAAAAGATCACCCAAGCGAGTCAAAAGCAGGTGGATGTGCAACTGCCGAGTGCGGAGAGCACCCAAGGGGTGCCTGTCAGCTCCAGGGAGGCCCAGAGTGAAACTGCCGTGGCCCAGCAAGGAGCTGAGGTGGCTCTGACGGGAGTAGGGAAGGTAACACGTGCGGGTGGTAAAGTGGCTGGGGTAGTGTGGAGGCGGAAGACCCTTCCTTTATGGAGGTCACCACACCGCCGCATGCTAGTGGGACAAAAAGGAGGATTGGGCCTGGCGAGGAAGAGCAAAGCCGTGAGTCCAAAGTAAGGGGGGTGCAGTTTTCCAGTCCTTCCAACACCGATGTGGGTGGAGGTCAGGAAATGACGTCTTCTGGGTTGGAGGTTGAGCCTCCGCTTCAGGGTTCTCCCGAGGGTAGCATAGGGTCAGGTGACGGGGTAGACCCCTCTGGAGTGGTGTCCTCTGGGCGGGGGGAGGTTCTTTCGTCACAGGGGCCCTCCGAGGGAGGTATCTCATCGTGTGTTGATCTTGGCTCAACTGGGGGTGCGTCCTCTGGGTCGGAGGAGGTCCCCTCGTTTCAGAGGCCTACCAAGGGTGTTAGCACGCAGGAGGGTGGGACAAGCCCCCCTGGTAGTGTGGACCCTGAGACGGGGGATGAGCAGAGTCAGCCCGAGGGAGGGGGGCCGGGGGGAATGGTGTACCAATCAGTGCTCAATATTGGAGCCAGTGGAGGTGCCGAGGTGTGTATTGTACTGCCGGCTGAGTTGGCAGGGGAGAGAAAAAAGACTGGTGGAGAGCCTCTGGGTGTTGCCAGTGGAGGGGGTGCTTTCGGTGCTGTGGAGGTCGGAGTTGTTTCGGGCAGCGACCTTCTTTCGGATTCTGGGGGTGCCAGTTTACCACAGACCCTGGGGGTGCCTCTTGTTTTATCTTCCCCAGGCCCAGATGTGGAGGGTGAGGACAGAGCGCAGGAGCCCAGCCAGTCAGTGGGCTGCGTGATGCGGATAGGGGCTTCGGGACCCTTCCCCGGCATTGATCCTGGGGGTGGTGACATGTCGGAGGAGGGGGAGAGGGATGGGGCCAGTTTGTGTGAAGGGGTTTGCGAAATTCCAGAGAGCTCTGGTCTTTCGACTTCTGAAAATGACCTTGGTGATGCTGAGCGTGTTGTGTCAGGTGCGAGAAACTTGGCAGATAGCCCAGGAACCAAGGACGAATCTCATGCAAGTGCTATCTGCGAGTAGCTGGAATTCCTAAAAACAAGTCGAACCAACAAGACAAAGTTTGAGGCTGCTAAGAGACGGTGGGGTGATCTGTCGGCCTTAGTTGAAACTCTCGAGGCTATCCTTGCCAGCGAGGATAGTGATCTTCCAGGCTCTGAGCAGGGCCAGCTTAGGGGCTTTTTGGAGTTCCTAAGAGAGAGGGCTACAGAGCCCAGGAGGAGAAGTGTGAGGATTTCAATTTAATGTACCAGTGCATTCACGTTAGTTACCCTAAATTTAAACGGGAGTAGAGCGAGTTTTCGCAGATTCCAGCTTTTATCGGTCCTTAGGGAGGGGAAATTTGCAGTGTGTTTTCTGCAGGAGACGCATACTGTTGTCAGTGATGAACCCACCTGGAGATTGGAGTGGGAAAGTGAGGTCTATATGAGTCATCTTAGCTCAAATTCGAGTGGGGTGGTTATTCTGTTGGCTCAGAATTTCCTGCCCAATATTATAAAAGTGCAAGAAGTTGTGCCAGGACGTTTGCTCCATCTGGCCGTGAGCCTGGATGGCATGCCGTTGCATTTCATTAACGTGTATGCCCCAAGCTCCGGCACGATGCAGGCCGGCCTACTTCAGGAGGTGAGTGCTCTGTTGAGCACTATTGATAGGGGAGAGTGTGTCTTCCTTGGGGGGGACTTTAACTGCACACTTGAGGTGCGAGATCGTTCTGGTACTCAGTGTGCCCCTGCTGTAGCGAAGAAGCTGAGAGGGTTGATTGATTCTTTTGAGTTGGTAGATGTGTGGCGGGACCTCAACCCAGACTCCACTGCTTTTTCGCGGAGGTCTGAGGGCGGAGGTTCCCGCATTGATCGAATATATATCTCCCGAGCGTTTGTTTCCCGTGTCTCAGCGGCCTCAATGCAGCTGGTGCCATGCTCGGACCATTGTCTGGTGCGTGCGGATTTTAATCCAGCGTGCGCTCGGGCCGGGTCTGCGTACTGGCACTTTAATAACCGGCTGCTGGAGGATCGGTGTTTCCGGGAGTCATTCAGTCGGTTTTGGGTGAGGTGGAGAGAGAGGCAGAGGTGCTTCTCTTCCCTTAGGCAGTGGTGGGATGTGGGGAAAGCTCACATCCGTATTTTTTGTAAGGAATACACGTGGAGGTCGACCGGGCGGCGGGACTCAGCGGTTGAGAAGCTTGAGAGGGAGCTGAGGGACGCAGAGTCTCGCCTGGGTCAGGTTGGAGGTGAATCTTGCGAATGGGGTGTGTTTCATGAGAAGAAGGAAGCCTTGAGGAACCTGCAACTTGAGCGGTCCCGAGGCGCTTATGTGAGGGCGCGGGTCCAGATGCTGCAAGATCTGGATCGAGCTTCGCCTTTCTTTTTCTCTATGGAGAAAGGGCGGGGAGCCCGCAAACAGCTCGTGGAGCTGCTAGCAGATGATGGCTCATCTGTCACGGATCCAGAGAGGATTAGTGCCTTGGTCAGGTCCTTTTATGGATCCCTGTTCACCGCAGGTGGAGTCAGTGGGGAAGCTCAGCAGGACCTGTGGGAGAGTCTACCGATTATTGATAGGGAGGAGGCCGATATTCTTGATGGCCCTTTATCTTTGGAGGAGTTGACTCGTGCATTGCATCAGCTCAAGAGGGGTAAGTCCCCCGGGCTGGATGGGCTGACGGTAGAGTTTGTAAGAGCTTTCTGGGGTATCCTGGGGGGTGATTACATGTTGGTTCTGGGGGAGAGCCTGGCGTCCGGGGAGATGCCCCTCTCGTGGCGTAGAGCAGTTGTTGTCCTGCTGCCCGAGAAGGGGGAACTCCGCTTGTTGAAAAACTGGCGCCCGGTCTCTCTCCTATGCACAGAGTATAAAGTTTTTGCACGGGCGATGGCAAATCGCCTGGGCTCCATGCTGTCTCAGTTGATTCACTATGACCAGTCCTACACAGTCCCTGGTCGGTCCATTCAGGATAACATCCACCTGGTTAGGGACCTGATTCATCTAGCACAGGGTACTGGTCAGTCAGCTGCTTTTCTGTCTCTTGATCAGGAGAAGGCTTTTGATAGGGTAGAGCATGAATACCTTTTCGGAACGTTGCAAGCGTTCGGATTTGGACCGCATTTTGTGGCCCGGGTCCGCCTCTTGTATGCTGCAGTGGAGTGCCTTGTGAAGGTTAATGGTGCCTTGTTGGCTCCCTTTCATTTTGGGAGGGGGGTCCGTCAGGGGGGCCCCATGTCAGGTCAGTTGTACGCGGTCTGTGTGGAGCCGTTCCTGTGTCTTCTTCGGAGGAGGTTGACAGGCCTGGCCCTACCGGGCCCGGGGGTGGAGTTGGTTCTTTCGGCATATGCCGATGATGTACTCCTCATGTTCACCGATCCTGGTGACCTGCGGAGGATGCGTGATAGCCAGAAGATATTCTCGGCTGCATCTTCTGCCAGGATTAATTGGAGCAAGTGCTCTGGACCTTTAGTGGGTCAGTGGCAGGTGGACTCCCTGCCAGAGGAGATGGTAATGTTTGCGTGGAGCACCACGCACCTCCTCTATCTGGGGGTGTACCTGAGTCCCACTGAGGATGCTTGGCCGGCAAACTGGCAGGAGTTGGAGACGAAAGTGGTTGCCAGGCTGGGGCGCTGGTCAGGCCTGCTTGGAGTTCTTTCTTTTCAGGGGAGGGTGTTGGTCATAAACCAGCTGGTGGCCTCCATGTTATGGTACCGGCTGGCTACTCTTGTCCAGCCGTCCATTTTTGTAAATGCTTTACAGAAGCTGGTGGACTTCTTTTGGGGAAATAGTAAGCACTGGGTTTCCGCAGCGGTCCTGAGTCTCCCGTTAGAGGAGGGTGGCCAGTCCTTGGTATGCGTGCGTACCCAGGTGGCGGCTCTCCGCCTCAGGACTCTGAGGAGGTATATGTATATAGAGAACCCCCCCAGATGGCACGTTTTGGCCACGTATTTTTTCCGACGGGGTCGTTGTCTAAGGGGGGTCTCGCGGCTCCCGGAGGCGGGCATCAGTCGACCCGCCCTAAGGGGCTTGCCTGTTTTCTACCGGGATGTGTTAAGAGTGAGGAATCTGGTTGTTTTCAGCCAGCGTGTTGCTCCACGAGGGGAGGGGATGTTGCGGCTGCGGGAGTGGCCGGTCCTCACCAAATCATGGCGGGTGTCGAGGAGAGGCGCGAGCCTAGAGTGGTTTTGAATGAGCTCTTACCCGCTCCGTCAGATCTGCTCATCGGGCCTCGGTTCCGGGATACATCTCGGGCACCGGCTCCACACAACATGAGCCGCCTTTCGGAGATGATTAGCGTGCCGTTTCGTGACGCGAAGAGACGCTCACTGTATAGAATGTCCCTGCACATTCTGCACCTCCTTGCCTTCGTCTCCCGTCCCGACACACCATGGCGGACGGTGTTACCATCTGAAGGCGGGGAAGGTCCCCAGTGGGGGTCCCTCTACAAGGGAGTTGTCCCCCTTTACATTGGGGACCTGGGGTGGAGAGTGCTGCACAGAGCGGTGGCATGTAACAAACTTTTGAGTCGGTTCACGGACTGTCCGCTGCCTGTATTTTTTGTCGGTCTACTCCTGGGCCTGGCCAAGATGGCCATACGCGGGTCCAGGCAGCAGGCGATGGATGGTCAGGCAAGGGTCGGCTGCTTGCCCCTCTTTCGGGCCTACGTCTGTGCACGTGTGTCCCTGGAGAGGGAACATGCGGTGTTCACGGGGACTTTGGAGGTATTCCGTGGGCGCTGGTCACCGCGAGGGGTTGAGAGTATTGTGAATAATGATTGTAATGTTGTACTATAATGACACTTGGTATAATGTAATTTCGTTTTGTGTATGACGTGATCTGTTGTATTATTTGATGTGTTGAATAAAGTCTTGGTTAAAAAAAAAAAAAAAAAAAAAAAAAAAAAAAAAGAGAGAGAGAGAGAGGTTGAAAGAGAGCGAGTGAAGGGAGAGAGAGGGGGGAGAGGGAAGGGGAGAGTGGGGGGAGAGAGAGGGGGAGGGTGCGGGCGAGAGAGTGGGCGAGCGAGAGAGAGAGAGGGAGAGAGAGAGGGGAGAGAGGAGAGAGAGAGGGAGAGAGATATAGGGGAAGAGAGGGGGAGAGAAAGAGGGCGGCGGGTGAGAGAGAGGGGGCGAGAGGGGGAGATAGAGATGAGGGGAAATAGAGAGGGTAGCGACAGAAAGGTGGAGAGAGAGTGAGGGGGGAAGAGAGGGAGAGAGAGAGGTGGGAGAGAGAGAGGGGGGAGAGGGACAGAGAGAGAGAGAGAAGGGGAGAGAGAGGGGAAAGAGAGAGGGGTTGAGAAGGGGAGAGAGAGAGAGGGAGGGGAAGATGGAGAGAGAGGGAGAGACAGAGGGGGGGGGGGAGAGAGGGAGAGAGAGAGAGGAGGAAGAGGGGAGAGGGGGAGAGAGAGAGGGGGTGAGAGAGAGTGAGAGTGAGAGTTGGTGACGGGGAGAGAGGGAGAAAGTGGGAGTGAGAGAGGAGAGAGGGGCCGAGAGAAGGGAGAGAGAGATGGGGAGAGAGAGGGAGGAGAGAGGAGAGATAGAGAAGTGAGAGAGGAGGGGAGAGAGTGAGATGCGGAGAGAGGGGAGAGAAAGGTGAGAGAGAGGGGGAGAGAGGGATACGGGGAGAGAAAGGAGGGAGGGACAGATGGAGGGGAGAGAAAGGGGAGAAGGGAAAGGGCGAGAGAGACAGGGAGCGTGAGTGAGGGGTAGAGAGGAGGAGAGAGAGGTGGGAAGAGAGAGGGAGAGAGAGAGCTAGGGAGGGAAAGGGGGAGAGACATAGGGGGTGAGAGAGGGGGAGAGAGCGAGAGATGGGGAGAGAGAGAAAGTGACGGAGAGAGAGGCGGAGAGAGAGGGATACGGGGAGAGAAAGGAGGGAGGGACAGATGGAGGGGAGAGAAAGGGGAGAGGGGGAGAGAGACGGGGAGAGTGAGTGAGGGGTAGAGAGGAGGAGAGAGAGAGGTGGGAAGAGACATAGGGGGTGAGAGAGGGGGAGAGAGCAAGAGATGGGGAGAGAGATAAAGAGATGGAGAGAGAGGGGGTGAGTGGGGGAGATAGAGGGGGAGGGAGTGAAGGGGAGAGAGAGGGCGAGGGAGAGGGTGTGTGGGGGAGGGAGAGAGAGGGATAGAGAAGGGGAGAGAGATAGAGGAAGAGGGGGCATCATAGAGTATAGGTGCAGGAGTAGAGGCCATTCGGCTTTTCGAGACTGCACGTCCATTTAATATGATCATGGCTGATCATCCAACTCAGTATCCTGTACCTGCCTTCTCTCCATACCCCCTGATCCCCTTAGCCACATCTAACTCCTTCTTAAATATAGCCAATGAACTGGCCTCAACTACTTTCTGTGGCAGGGAATTCCACAGATTCACCACTCTCTGTGTGAAAAATGTTTTTCTTATCTCGGTCCTAAAATACTTCCCCCTTATCCATAAACTGTGACCCCTCGTTCTGGACTTCCCCAACATCGGGAACAATCTTCCTGCATCTAGCCTGTTCAACCCCTTAAGAATTTTGTAAGTTTCTATAAGATCTTCTAAATCTTCCTCAATCTTCTAAATCTACCTCAATCTTCTAAATTTTAGCGAGTACAAGCCACGTCTATCCAGTCTTTCTTCATATGAAAGTCCTGACATCACAGGAATTAGTGCAGTGAACCTTCTCTGTACTCCCTCTATGGCAAGAATGTCTTTCCTCAGATTAGGAAACCAAAACTGTATGAGGGCCTGTGTATGAGGGGGGAGTGTTGTGTATCAGGGGGGAGTGGTGTGTATGAGGGGGTGTGTATGAGGGGGGGAGTGGTGTGTATGAGGGGGGGGAGTGGTGTGTATGAGGGGGTGTGTATAAGGGGGGGAGTGGTGTGTATGAGGGGGGAGTGTTGTGTATGAGGGGGGAGTGGTGTGTATGAGGGTGTGTGTATGAGGGGGGGAGTGGTGTGTATGAAGGGGGAGGGATGTGTATGAGGGGGGGAGTGGTGTGTATGAGGGGGAGGGGGGAGTGGTGTGTCCAAGGGGGAGGGGTGTGTATGAGGCGGGAGTGGTGCCTCTGAGGGCAGGGAGAGATGGGAGGAGAGATGAGGTGTATGCGACAGAGAGAGTGGTGTGTATGGGAGTGAATGGCGGGAGAGGGAGTGTTTGCGACAGAGACAGTGTGTGTATGATGGGGGAAGGGTGTGTATGAGGGGTGAGAATGAATGAATAAGTTTGTAGGCCAAGTATTCACATACAAGGACATTACCCCAATGCTCCGCTCGCAAGTGACTACGACATACAGTGACATACAGAAAGAGAAAGGGGGCAGAGAAAGAGAGGGGAGAAGAGAGAGGGGGTGAAAGAGAGAGAGGGTGTGTGGAGAGGGGGGGTGTATGGACAGAGAGTGTGTGTGTGTACAGGGTGTGTATGGGCAGAGACAGTGTGTGTGTGCGTGTGTGTGGACAGAGACAGTGTGTGTGTGTGTGTGGGGGGGGGGTGTGGACAGAGACAGTGTGTGTGTGTATACAGTGTGTGTGTGTGTGTGTGTATACAGTGTGTGTGTGTGTGTGGGGGGGTGTGTGTGGACAGACAGTGTGTGTGTGTGTGTGTGTGTACAGAGACAGTGTGTGTGTGTGTGGACAGACAGTGTGTGTGTGTGTGTGTGGACAGAGACAGTGTGTGTGTGTGTGGACAGACAGTGTGTGTGTGTGTGTGTGTGGACATAGACAGCATGTGTGTGTGTGTGTATACAGGGTGTGTGTGTGTATACAGTGTGTGTGTGTGTGTATACAGTGTGTGTGTGTGTATACAGGGTGTGTGTGTGTATACAGTGTGTGTGTGTGTATACAGTGTGTGTGTGTGTGTATACAGGGTGTGTGTGTGTATACAGTGTGTGTGTGTGGGTATACAGTGTGTGTATACAGGGTGTGTGTGTATACAGTGTGTGTGTGTGTATACAGTGTGTACAGTGTGCGCGTGTGTATACAGTGTGTGTGTGTGTGTGTGTATAGTGTGTGGGTGTATGTATACAGTGTGTGGGTGTGTGTATACAGAGTGTGTGTGTGTGTGTGTATATACAGTGTGTGTGTGTATATACAGTGTGTGTGTGTGTATACAGTGTGTGTGTGTGTGTGTATACAGTGTGTGTGTGTGTGTATACAGTGTGTGTGTGTATATACAGTGTGTATACAGTGTGTGTATATACAGTGTGTGTGTGTGTGTATACAGTGTGTGTGTGTGTATACAGTGTGTGTGTGTGTATATACAGTGTGTGTGTGTATATACAGTGTGTATACAGTGTGTGTATATACAGTGTGTGTGTGTGTGTGTGTATACAGTGTGAGTGTGTATATACAGTGTGTGTGTGTGTGTGAGGAGGGGCGGGGATAGAGGGGGAGGTGCCGTTGCCGGTGACGGCGCTGTTGCTCCTCTTTATTCATCATCCAATGGGGGAGGAGGGAGGGGGCGGGACCTGGACCAGCGGGTGACTGACGTCTCTCGCCTCCAATCAGGCAACAGAGGGAGGCGGTGACGGGCGTCCTCATCCAATCAGGGGCGAACCAGTTGGACTGACGTCATTCTGATCCAATCAGGGAGCGCGGGGCGGGGCTGATTGATTGACGTCCGTTGTCTCCGATCAGGGGGCGGCCGGAAGTGGATGGGGGCGGGGCGAGGCGGCCGGAAGTGGAGGGAGGGAGGGAGCGGAGGAACAAGAATGGCGGCGAAGACCTTGGAGCCGCTGACGGAGCCGCTCAGTTCACACGCGGCCGCCTCCACCCGGTGAGTGTAGAGCGAGAGGGCGGGACCAGCGCGTGGAGGAGGAGGAGCCGCCGCTGCCCCTCCTCCTCCTCCTCCTCCTCCTTATTCTTATTCGTCACAACCGGCGTTGCCGCCGCCATCTTGGTTACTAGCAAAGGGTTACTAGGGCCCTGCGTCGTGACGTAATCGCGTCGTCCTCCGCCCATTGGTTGCTGGATACGTCACCGCCCGCTCCGATTGGCCGCTGTCGCCCAGCGCCCGCGGGTGACGTCACGGGAGGGTGGGTCGTCCTCCCATTGGCTCCTCCTCCTCGCAATGCACCCTGGGAACTGTAGTCTTAACCGTTGTTGTTTTTGTTGGTCAGAGATCTCCCAGAATTCCTCAACAATGTCCACAACTGCGCCCAGTTCTCCAGGTGTGGCCTCACCAGGGCCCTGTACAGCTGCAGAAGGATCTCTTCACTCCTAGACTCAACTCCTCTTGTTATAGGGGGGTTGCATGTAAGGTCACTGGGTCATAGGGCTTGATGCACGTAGCCGCTCAATCCATCTGGAGGACAAGGCAGCTTCCGGCATACACTGTTAATACATGAAACGCGTACTTACTCGTTAAAAACCGCTGAACAAGTCATTTGTTGCGTGTAAATAATTGTGGAAATCAGGGTAAGCGTGAGAGACATTTGTCCTGCTTCCAAATGTGAGGAGAAATGGCGGTAGGGAGAAGCTAAATTGATCATTAAAAAAATCTCCAGACATAAGAGTGGTCTGTGGAAAAGCAAGTTTTCTAACATTATGCTATTGAGATGTATATTTTGGCAAATAATAAAATGTTCTGACACCTTACCCACATCCTTTCAATAGGATATTGTCAATTTGCTGAGGTTGATTATGTCCAATTAACAGCTAACAATTTTGCCATTCCTTGGCTTGCATCTGAGTAAAATGTCATTCAAAACCCACGTATGGTTTGCGGTGTATATAATGATAAATTTTGCTTCAGAAGCGTATTCTTTTTGTATGTAAAAACCCACTTGAGAACCATGGGCGATTTTAACATTTTACAGCCAGATTTATCACTTCAGAAACTTTTTAGATACCAAAGGAATCAAGACAAAACACAAATAATGCCTTGCTGTTGATGAAATACAGTGAGCAAACGCGATAATTCCCAATATTTTCAATCTCGATATTTGCTCGGCCAATGTTCACCAAGCCCTTTGGCTGTTGTTGTCCCTTCAGCTGTCACTTCTCTCTACTGCCATTACTCATCACTTTTGGAATTCTGAAATAGGATACATTTCTCTCACGCTTACCCCGATTTTCATAATTAATTACAGCGCTAAAATTGACCTTTTCGGCGTTTTTTAACGCGCCCACTACGCTGGAAACAATGGTAAGTGTTACCTGCAGTTCATCACGTGTACTCCAGTTGGCGTAACGTAGCAACAGTACGGGTCACGGGTCGTGACCTCGACTGCCATATAACCTCCCTATAATGACCATTCGCTGCATCATCTGCCCACTCACCCAACCTGTCCAAGTCATCCTGCATCTCACAACATTCTCCTCACAGTTCACACTCCACCCAGCTTTGTGTCATAGAACAACATAGAAAATAGATTCAGGAGGAGGCCATTCGGCCCTTCGAGGCCATTCAATGTGATCATGGCTGATCGTCCCCTATCAATAACCCGTGCCTGCCTTCTCCCCATATTCCTTGACTCCACTAGCCCCTAGAGCTCTATCTAACTCTCTGTTAACTCCATCCAGTGACTTGGCCTCCACTGCCCTCTGTGGCAGGGAATTCCATAAATTCACAACTCTCTGGGTGAAAACGTTTTTTTCTCACCTCAGTCTTAAATGGCCTCCCCTTTATTCTAAGATTGTGGCCCCTGGTTCTGGACTCGCCCAACATTGGGAACATTTTTCCTGCATTTAGCTTGTCCAGTCCTTTTATAATTTTATATGTTTCTATAAGAAACCCTCTCATCCTTCTAAGCTCCAATGAATACAAGCCTAGTCTTTTCAATCTTTCCACATATGGCAGTCCCACCATCCCAGGGATCAATCTCGTGAACCTCAATCACAAGGATGTCCTTCCTCAAATTAGGAGACCAAAACTGTACACAATACTCCAGATATGGTCTCACCAGAGCCCTATACAACTGCAAAAAAACCTCTTTACTCCTATACTGAAATCCTGTTGTTATGAAGGCCAACATTCCATTAGCTTTCTTCACTGCCTGCTGTACCTGTAAGCCAACTTTCAGTGACCGGTGTGCAAGGAAGCCCAGGTCTCGCTGCACCTCCCCCTTACCTAAACTAACCCCATTGAAATAATAATTTGCCCCCTTGTTTTTGCCGCCAAAGTGGATAACCTCACATTTAGCGATATTATACTGCATCTGCCACGCATCTGCCCACTCACTCAACCTCTCCAGGTCACCCTGCAACCTCCTAACATCCTCTTCACAGTTCACACTGCCACCCAGCTTTGTGTCATCCACAAACTTGCTAGTATTGCTCCTAATTCCCTCTTCAAAATCATTAATATATATGGTAAGCAATTGCGCCCCCAACACCGAACCTTGCGGCACTCCATTCGCCACTGCCTGCCACTTTGAAAAGGACCCGTTCACTCCTACTCTTTGCTTCCTGTCTGCCATCCAATTTTCTATCCATGTCAACACCCTACCCCCAATACCATGTGCTCTAATTTTAGCCACCAGTCTCCGTGCGGGACCTTATCAAAGGCTTTCTGAAAGTCTAGATACACTACATCCACTGGCACCCATTTATCCACTTTACTTGTCACATCCTCAAAAAATTCCAAAAGATTAGTCAAGCATGCTTTCCCTTTCATAAATCCATGTTGACTTGGACTAATCTTTTTACTGCTATCCAAATGCCCCATTATTACCTGTTTAATAATTGACTCCAGCATCTACCCCTCCTCCACACTGCTTCCTCTCCCAGTTTGACCTGGTCACCCCTATTGAAATTTCCAAACTCATCAGCTCTTCCAAACCCACTACCTGCTCCCTCGACCCTCTCCCCACTCCCCTGTTGAAGACCTGCCTCCCCGTTCTCTGCCCCTACCTCACTAATCTCTTCAACTCCCCATTATAACCATATAACCATATAACAATTACAGCACGGAAACAGGCCATCTCGACCCTTCTAGTCCGTGCCGAACACATAATCTCCCCTAGTCCCATATACCTGCGCTCAGACCATAACCCTCCATTCCTTTCCCATCCATATAACTATCCAATTTATTTTTAAATGATAAAAACGAACCTGCCTCCACCACCTTCACTGGAAGCTCATTCCACACAGCTACCACTCTCTGAGTAAAGAAGTTCCCCCTCATGTTACCCCTAAACTTCAGTCCCTTAATTCTCAAGTCATGTCCCCTTGTTTGATTCTTCCCTACTCTCAGTGGGAAAAGCTTTTCCACGTCAACTCTGTCTATCCCTCTCATCATTTTAAAAACCTCTATCAAGTCCCCCCTTAACCTTCTGCGCTCCAAAGAATAAAGCCCTAACTTGTTCAACCTTTCTCTGTAACTTAGTTGCTGAAACACAGGCAACATTCTAGTAAATCTCCTCTGTACTCTCTCTATTTTGTTGACATCCTTCCTATAATTAGGCGACCAAAATTGTACACCATACTCCAGAATTGGCCTCACCAATGCCTTGTACAATTTTAACATTACATCCCAACTTCTATACTCAATGCTCTGATTTATAAAGGCCAGCACACCAAAAGCTTTCTTTACCACCCTATCTACATGAGATTCCACTTTCAGGGAACTGTGCACAGTTATTCCCAGATCCCTCTGTTCACCTACATTCTTCAATTCCCTACCATTTACCATGTACGTCCTATTTTGATTTGTCCTGCCAAGATGTAGCACCTCACACTTATCAGCATTAAACTCCATCTGCCATCTTTCAGCCCACTCTTCCAACTGGCATAAATCTCTCTGTAGACTTTGAAACTCTACTTCATTACCCGCAACCCCACCTATCTTAGTATCATCTGCATACTTACTAATCCAATTTACCACGCCATCGTCCAGATCATTGATGTACATGACAAACAACAGTGGACCCAACACAGATCCCTGTGGCACCCCACTCATCACTGGCCTCCAACCTGACAAACAACCATCCACCATTACTCTCTGGCATCTCCCATTCAGCCACTGTTGAATCCATCTTGCTACTCCACCATTAATACCCAACCATTGAACCTTCTTAACCAACCTTCCATGAGGAACCTTGTCAAAGGCCTTACTGAAGTCCATATACACAACATCCACTGCTTTACCCTCATCAATTTCCCGAGTAACATCTTCAAAAAATTCAAGAAGATTAGTTAAACATGACCTTCCAGGCACAAATCCATGTTGACTGTTCCTAATCAGACCCTGTTTATGCAGATGCTTATATGTATTATCTCTAAGTATTCTTTCCATTAATTTGCCCACCACTGACGTCAAACTAACAGGTCTATAATTGCTAGGTTTACTCTTAGACCCCTTTTTAAACAATGGAACAACATGCGCAGTACGCCAATCCTCCGGCACTATTCCCGTTTCTAATGACATTTGAAATATTTCTGCCATAGCCCCTGCTATTTCTACACTAACTTCCCTCAATGTCCTAGGGAATATCCTGTCCGGACCTGGAGACTTATCCACTTTTATATTTCTCAAAAGTGTCAGTACTTCCTCTTCTTTGATCCTCATAGTTTCCATAGCTACTCTACTTGTTTCCCTTACCTCACATAATTCAATATCCTTCTCCTTGGTGAATACCGAAGAAAAGAAACTGTTCAATATCTCCCCCATCTCTTTTGGCTCTGCAGATAGTTGGCCACTCTGACTCTCTAATGGACCAATTTTTCCCTCGTTATCCTTTTGGTATTAATATAGCGGTAGAAACCCTTCGGATTTACTTTTACTTTTACCTTACTATGGAAACTATGAGGATCAAAGAAGAGGAAGTACTGACACTTTTGAGAAATATAAAAGTGGATAAGTCTCCAGGTCCGGACAGGATATTCCCTAGGACATTGAGGGAAGTTAGTGTAGAAATAGCAGGGGCTATGGCAGAAATATTTCAAATGTCATTAGAAACGGGAATAGTGCCGGAGGATTGGCGTACTGCGCATGTTGTTCCATTGTTTAAAAAGGGGTCTAAGAGTAAACCTAGCAATTATAGACCTATTAGTTTGACGTCAGTGGTGGGCAAATTAATGGAAAGAATACTTAGAGATAATATATATAAGCATCTGGATAAACAGGGTCTGATTAGGAACAGTCAACATGGATTTGTGCCTGGAAGGTCATGTTTAACTAATCTTCTTGAATTTTTTGAAGATGTTACTCGGGAAATTGATGAGGGTAAAGCAGTGGATGTTGTGTATATGGACTTCAGTAAGGCCTTTGACAAGGTTCCTCATGGAAGGTTAGTTAAGAAGGTTCAATGGTTGGGTATTAATGGTGGAGTAGCAAGATGGATTCAACAGTGGCTGAATGGGAGATGCCAGAGAGTAATGGTGGATGGTTGTTTGTCAGGTTGGAGGCCAGTGACGAGTGGGGTGCCACAGGGATCTGTGTTGGGTCCACTGTTGTTTGTCATGTACATCAATGACCTGGACGATGGTGTGGTAAATTGGATTAGTAAGTATGCAGATGATACTAAGATAGGTGGGGTTGCGGGTAATGAAGAAGAGTTTCAAAGTCTACAGAGAGATTTATGCCAGTTGGAAGAGTGGGCTGAAAGATGGCAGATGGAGTTTAATGCTGATAAGTGTGAGGTGCTACATCTTGGCAGGACAAATCAAAATAGGACGTACATGGTAAATGGTAGGGAATTGAAGAATGTAGGTGAACAGAGGGATCTGGGAATAACTGTGCACAGTTCCATGAAAGTGGAATCTCATGTAGATAGGGTGGTAAAGAAAGCTTTTGGTGTGCTGGCCTTTATAAATCAGAGCATTGAGTATAGAAGTTGGGATGTAATGTTAAAATTGTACAAGGCATTGGTGAGGCCAATTCTGGAGTATGGTGTACAATTTTGGTCGCCTAATTTTAGGAAGGATGTCAACAAAATAGAGAGAGTACAGAGGAGATTTACTAGAATGTTGCCTGGGTTTCAGCAACTAAGTTACAGAGAAAGGTTGAACAAGTTAGGGCTTTATTCTTTGGAGCGCAGAAGGTTAAGGGGGGACTTGATAGAGGTTTTTAAAATGATGAGAGGGATAGACAGAGTTGACGTGGAAAAGCTTTTCCCACTGAGAGTAGGGAAGATTCAAACAAGGGGACATGACTTGAGAATTAAGGGACTGAAGTTTAGGGGTAACATGAGGGGGAACTTCCTTACGCAGAGAGTGGTAGCTGTGTGGAATGAGCTTCCAGTGAAGGTGGTGGAGGCAGGTTCGTTTTTATCATTTAAAAATAAATTGGATAGTTATATGGATGGGAAAGGAATGGAGGGTTATGGTCTGAGCGCAGGTATATGGGACTAGGGGAGACTATGTGTTCGGCACGGACTAGAGGGGTCGAGATGGCCTGTTTCCGTGCTGTAATTGTTATATGTTGCCAAAGCAACCTCATATCTTCTTTTAGCTTTTCTAATTTATTTCTTAAGATTCTTTTTACATTCTTTATACTCCTCAAGCACCTCATTTACTCCATGCTGCCTATAACTATTGTAGATCTCCCTCTTTTTCCGAACCAAGTGTCCAATTTCCCTTGAAAACCATGGCTCTTTACAATTTTTATGATTTCCTTTCAACCGAACAGGGACATAAAGATTCTGTACTCTTAAAATTTCACCTTTAAATGTACTCCATTTCTCTTCCACATCTTTCCCATAAAACAAACTGTCCCAATTTACTCCTTTTAAATCCTTTCGCATCTCCTCAAAGTTAGCCTTTCTCCAATCAAAAATCTCAACCCTAGGTCCAGTTTTGTCCCTCTCCATAATTATATTGAAACTAATGGTATTGTGATCACTGGACCCGAACTGTTCCCCAACGCATACCTCTGCCACCTGACCCATCTCATTTCCTAACAGGAGGTCCAGTACCGCCCCTTCTCTAGTAGGTACTTCTATGTATTGTTGCAAAAAACTATCCTGCACACATTTTACAAACTCCAACCCATCCAGCCCATTTACAGAATGTGTTTCCCAGTCTATGTGTGGAAAATTGAAATCTCCCACAATCACTACCTTGTGCTTACTACTAATATCTGCAATCTCCTTACATATTTGCTCTTCCAATTCTCGCTCCCCAATGGGCGGTCTATAATACACCCCTATAAGTGTTGCTACCCCTTTCCCATTTCTCAGTTCCACCCAAATAGCCTCCCTAGACGAGCCCTCTAATCTATCCTGCCAAAGCACTGCTGTAATATCTTCCCTGATAAGCAATGCAACACCTCCACCTCTTGCCCCTCCAATTCTATCACACCTGAAGCAATGAAATCCTGGAATATTTAGTTTCCAATCACAGCCCTCCTGCAACCATGTTTCACTGATCGCCACAACATCATACTTCCAGGTGTCAATCCAGGCTCTAAGTTCATCCACTTTTCTTACAATGCTCCTAGCATTAAAATATACACATTTAAGAAACCCACCCTCTCTTATTCTCTGATTATTTTCTTTTTCTTCTCTCTCCCCTACATTTTGGGTCAGAGTGCTACCATTCTCTGCCCCCTGCTTCACACACTGACTGCTAGCTTTCCCAATTTGAGTCCCTCCCCTCAACCATACTAGTTTAAAGTCTCCCCAGTAGCCTTTGCAAATCTCCCCGCCAGGATATTGGTCACCCTTGAGTTCAAGTGCAACCCGTCCTTTCTGTACAGGTCGCACCTTCCCCAAAAGAGGTCCCAATGATCCCACTGGTTCCCTCAACATCCTCATCCTCCTCGACCTGAGCGCAGCCTTCGATACAGTGAACCATAACATCCTGCTCACCAGACTCAAAGACCTCGGCATTGAAGGCTCTGCACTCAGCTGGCTCCGTTCCTACCTTTCCAACAGATCCCACTTCATCTCTCTCCACAACCACACCTCTGCTACAGCCGCAGTCACTCAAGGCGTTCCCCAAGGCTCCGTACTCGGCCCCCTCCTCTTCATCATCTACATCCTCCCCCTTGGTCAGATACTCTGCCACTTCAATCTGGACTTCCACTGTTACGCTGATGACACCCAGATTTACCTTGGCACCAAATCCCCCCACAACCCCCACCCCTCTCCCATATCAACTCTGTTTGTCAGCTATAAAAATCTGGATGCAACATAATTTCCTCAAACTCAACAGCGATAAGACAGAATTCTTCCTCATAGGCTCCAAAGCCACACTCAGCAAAATCAATAACCCTACTCTCACCATCGACGGCACCACTGTCTCCCCATCTCCCCTGGCCCGCAACCTTGGCGTGATCTTTGATTCCACCCTCTCCCTTGATCCTCACATCCGCCATGTCATTAAAACCTCCTTCTTTCATCTCCGCAACATCGCCAAACTCAGACCCTCTCTCACACCGCCCGCTGCTGAAAGACTCATCCATGCCTTCATCTCCTCCCGACTGGACTATTGCAACTCACTTCTCCTTGGCATCAGCTCCACCTACATCAACCGACTCCAACTGGTCCAGAACGCAGCCGCCCGACTCATCACCAATACCAAATCCTGGCATCACATCACTCCAGTCCTCAAACAACTTCACTGGCTTCCCATCTCCCACCGGATCATCTACAAAATCCTGATCCTCACCTACAAAGCCCTCCACCATCTGGCCCCCCCATATCGCATTAACCTCCTCTCCCCTTACCAACCCTCACGGTCCTTCAGATCCACATCAGCCGGTCTCCTCTCCATCCACAAGTTCAACCTCCGCAGTTTTGGGGACAGAGCCTTCTCCAGGGCAGCTCCCAGGCTCTGGAACTCCCTCCCCCAACTGATCCTCAATTCCGTGTCCCTCACCATCTTCCAGTCCCGCCTCAAGACCCATCTCTTCACCTCTGCCTATCCTTAGCCCCACGTCCCCGTCCCTTTTCATCTGTGCATTAATTGCCTCATACTGTGTTTTGTATTGAATTCTGTCTTTACTTTGTGTACTAGTCATGTCTCTACTATTTATTTCATTCCCCTTATATGTTTTTCCTCTACATGCTCAATTTTTGTAAGGTGTCCTTGAGACTGTTGAAAGGCGCCCTTAAATAAAATTTATTATTATTATTATTATCTTTCCCACCACCGAAGTCAGGCTAATTGGTCTGTAATTCCCCATTTTCTCTCTCGCTCCTTTCTTGAAAAGTGGGATAACATTAGCTATCCTCCAATCGACAGGAACTGATCCTGAATCTATTGAACATTGGAAAATGATCACCAATGCGTCCACTATTTCTAGAGCCACCTCCCTGAGTACCCTGGGATGCAGACCATCAGGTCCAGGGGATTTGTCATCCTTCAGTCCCATTAGCCTACCCAATACTATTTCTCGTCTAATGAAAATTTCTTTCAGTACCTCTACCCCCTTAAATCCTCTGTCCTCCAGTACATCTGGGAGATTGTTTGTGTCTTCCTGAGTGAAGACAGATCCTTGTTGCCCATAACAATTTCACCCGTGTCTGCCTTCAAGAGACCCACATTTGACTTTGCTACTCTTTTTCCCTTAACACATCTAAAGAGGCTTTTATTGCCCTTCTTTATATTTCCTGCCAGCTTCTTCTCGTACTTCATCTTTTCAGCCCGTATTGCCTGTTTTGTTTCCCTCTGTTGTCATATGAAAGTTTCCCAATCTTCTGGCTTCCGGCTACTCTTTGCTGTGTTACATCTTTTCTTTTAGTTTTATTCTATCCCTAACTTCTCTTGTCAGCCATGGTTGCCTCCTACTCCCCTTAGCATCTTACTTCCTTTTTGGAATAAAATGATCCTGTGTCTTCTGGATTATGCCCTGAAATTCCTGCCATTGCTGTTCCACCATTATTCCTGCTCGGATCCCTTTCCAGTCTACCTTGGCCAGCACCCCTCTCATGCCTTCATAGTCCGCTTTGTTCAACTGTATCACTGACACTTCCGATTTAACGTTCCCCTTCTCAAATTGCAGATTCAAACTAATCATATTATGATCACTACCTCCAAGCGGTTCCTTTACCTTGAGTTCTCTTATCAAACATATCTGGTTCATTGGACAACACTAAATCCAGAATTGCCTTTTCTCTGGTCGGCTCCATTACAAGCTGCTCTAAGAATCCATCTCGGAGGCATTCTACAAATTCTCTTTCTTGGGGTCCTGAACCAACCTGATTTTCCCAGTCTACCTGCATATTGAAATCCCCCATCACCACAGTGGCATTACCTTTGTTACATGCCAGTTTCAACTCCTGCTGCAACTTACACCCTACATCCGGGCTACTATTTGGGGGTCTGTAGATAACACCAATTAGTGCCTTCTTGCCTTTACAATTCCTCAACTTAATCCACAGTGACTCTACCTCGTCAGTCCTTATGTCTTCCCTCATAAGGGACTGAATTCCATCCCTCACCAGCAGAGCTAACCCCCCCCCCCCCTCCTCTGCCCACCTGCCTGTCCTTTCTATAGGATATATAACACTGAATATTAAGTTCCCAGGCCCGATCCTCCTGCAGCCACGTCTCAGTAATCTCCACAATGTCATATCTACCAACCTCTAACTGAGCCTCAAGCTCATCTACTTTACTTCTTATACTCCGCGCATTCATATACAATACTTTTAATTCCTTACGCATCTGACATTTGACATCGATCCCTATCACACTTGGCCATACTCTCCTATCCATTTGTGAGCTTCCTTTCCCGTTAATCGTGGGGTCATTAACCATCAATTTAATCTCTTTCCCTTTAACTCTGTCCTCGACTATCCCATTTAACACCCCACCCCCCTTATTCAGGGTGAAGAGAGAGAGTGTGGAGTGGAGGGTGGAAGGCAGGTGGGAGGTGGCTGGGTGGAGAGGGGTGAGAGGCTCGGGGTGGAAAGAGGGTGGAGTAGCGGGGGAAGCAGGGAGCAAAGGGAGGGGCAGTGGGTTTGGTGCCGAGGGGGATAAATGGGGGGGGGGGGGGCAAGAACGGTGGGGGGGGAGGAAGCCAAGGAAGGGGGTAGGGAGCCAGGTGTTTGGGGGTGGGGAGGGTGTTGCAGTTTAGGAAGTCAAACCAGGACATGGTCTTCACTGTGAATGGCGGGGTGCTGGGGGAATGTGTGGAGACGAGGGATCTAGGAGTGCGGGTACGAGTTGGGCCGAAGGGCCTCCTTCCAACTCTGTAGCACTCTATGAATCTATGACAAAGTGCTGGAGTAATTCAGCGGGTCAGGCAGCATCCGTGGAGAAGATAGACACAAAGTGCTGAAGTAACTCAGCGGGTCAGGCAGCATCTGTGCAGAAGATATACACAAAGTGCTGGAGTAACTCAGTGGGACATGCAGCATCCGTGGAGAGAAGGAATGGGTGACATTTTGGGTCAAAACTAAACCCTTCTTTCGGCCCGCGGAGTCCGCGCCGACCAGCGATCACCCCGTACACTAGCACTATCCTATGCACATTAGGGACAATTTAACAATTTTGTGGATGCCGATTAATCTGCAACCTTGAACGTCTTTGAAATGTTGGAGGAAACAGGAGCCACCGGAGTAAAAACCCATGCAGGTCATGGGGAGAACGTACAAACTCCACACACAGCACCCATAGTCAGGATCGAACCCGGGTCTCTGGCGGTGAGGCAGCAACTCTACCGCTGCGCCACTGTGCGGCACAGTATTATATAACGGTTTCCTCAGCCATAAACGCACCCAATATGTGTAAGTAATATCCTGTTTGCCAGCTTGTTGACCCTCTGTGTTCCCCTCCTGCAGAGTTTAGGAGCCGTTGCTGTGGACTGAGAGACGGGGACATGAACGGCCATTCAGGGCGGCCAGGGTGCCTGTGAGCCCCCCACATCTGTTCGGTGTGCGTGCTGAGCTTCGAGGGGCTGCGCTTCGATGGAGGACCACATGACGGGGCATAACAAGGGGAAGCGTTATGAGTGTGACGTGTGCGGCAAGGCCTGGCAGAAGCCGTGCCTGCTGGAGATCCACCGGCGGGTGCACACGGGAGAACGTCCCTTCGACTGCTCGGAATGCAGCAAGAGCTTCACCAGCTCCAGTACCCTGCAGGGGCACAACCGCGTGCACTCCAGCGAATATCCCTTCACCTGCTCCGACTGTGGCAAGAGCTTCAAGACGGCGAATCAACTGAAGAAGCACTGGCAGGTGCACACGGGTGAGAAGCCCTATGGCTGCTCCACCTGCGGCAAGAGCTTTGCCCAGTCGTCGGCGTTGTGGGAGCACCGGCGGGTGCATAGCAGTGAGCGGCCCTTCACCTGCTCCAACTGCGGCAAAGACTTCAAGTCGTCCAAACAACTGAAGGTGCACACGCGCCTGCACACTGGGGAGCGGCCCTACACCTGTGCCCAATGCGGCAAGGGCTTCACCCAGTCCCACAACCTGCTGTTGCACCAGCGCACCCACACTGGCGAGCGCCCCTTCACTTGCGCCCAGTGTGGCAAGGGCTTCACCAGCTCCACTAGGCTGCATTTCCACCAGCGGACCCACACCGGGGAGCGCCCCTACACCTGTGCCCAGTGCGGCAAGGGCTTCACCCATTCCGGCAACCTGCTGGTGCACCAGCGCACCCACACCGGCGAGCGCCCCTACACCTGCATCCAGTGCGGCAAGGGCTTTACCAGTCCCACCAGGCTGCTGTCCCACCAGCGCACCCACACCGGCGAGCGCCCCTACACCTGCGCCCAGTGCGGCAAGGGCTTCACCCAGTCCGGCATCCTGCTAGAGCACCAGCGCACCCACACCGGTGAGCGCCCCTACACCTGCGCCCAGTGCGGCAAGGGCTTCACCCGCTCTAGCAACCTGCTGGTGCACCAGCGCACCCACACCGGCGAGCGTCCCTACACCTGCGCTCAGTGCAGCAAAGGCTTCACCAAGTCCAGCAGCCTGCTGGTGCACCAGCGCACCCACTCCGGCGAGCGCCCCTACACCTGCGACCTGTGCGGCAAGGGCTTCACCAGCTCCTCCAAGCTGCTGTCCCACCAGCGGGTGCACACAGGCGAGCGTCCCTTCACCTGCGCCCAGTGCGGCAAGCGCTTCACCAGTTCCGGCAACCTGCTGTCCCACCAGCGCACCCACACCGGCGAGCGCCCCTTCACCTGTGCCCAGTGTGGCAAGGGCTTCACCCAGTCCAGTCACCTGCTGGAGCACCAGCGCACCCACACCGGCGAGCGCCCCTTCACCTGTGCCCAGTGCGGCAAGGGCTTCACCAGCTCCTCCAAGCTGCTGTCCCACCAGCGGGTGCATGCCGGCGACCGTCCCTTCCCCAGCCCGGTGCGTGGTGAGAGTTTTGCCATGGCCTCCCATGCCTTGTCTCACCAGCACGTGCACACCAGTGGCCAGCCCTACGACTGCCCGTACTGCGGTGTGGAGTTTGACAGCTCACGGGGCTTGCGGCAGCACCGGCGGGCCCACGCTGGCGAGCAGCTGCTCCCACTGTGACAAGAGAGCATGGGGGCTGCGGGGCTGCGGGAGCACCAGCGGATACACACCGGAGAGAGATCCTTTTTATGCGCTGAGTGTGGCAAGGGTTTCACCCGGTTGTCCAGCCTGCCCGTCCTGTCGTAAGGGCTTCACCCGCCTTGACCACCCGCTGGTGAGTCAACACCGGCCAGCGCCCCTTCACCTGCCCGCTCTGTGGCAAGCTCTTTTCCCGCTCCTCCAGCCTGCTGGCACACCGCCACGTGGATAGATAGGCGCTGTTTAGGTAAACACAAAATGCTGGAAGGAATGGGTAACTTTTCGGTTCGTTTCTTCAGTCACCCATTCCGTCTCTCCAGAGATGCTGCCTGTCCCGCTGAGTTACTCCAGTACTTTATGTCCTTATTTGTAAACCAGCACCTGCAGTTCCTTGTTTTTAAACCATTCTGGTTAACCATATCTACACCTTCCCCAAAGCCACCACATCAGTCCTGTAATGGAGTGATCAGAACTGTACGAAATACTCCAAATGCTACCTGACCAATGTCCCTTAAAGCTGCACATATACATTGCTCTGTCTCCCCCTCCCTCCACTCCCCCCCCCACTCATGCACAAATTCTCTCCACTCAACCCTCTCATGCCCCCTCTTCTCACTCACACACTCCCTCTCTCGCTCTCTGTCTCTCACACACTTTCCCTCTCGCTCCCTGTCTCTCACACACCCCTCTGTCTGTCCCCTTCTCTCACACGCACACTCCCGCTCTCTCTCACACACACATTCCCTCTCTCACACACACAACACCCCCCTCTCTCTCTCTCTCACTCACACACCCACACACACACAGTCTCTCTCTCTCACACACACTCCCTCTCTTGCTCTCTCACACACGCACTCTCTCATGCACACTCTCTCACACTCACGCTCTCACGCACACACGCCGAACACCTCCACTCGGTTCGCAATAACCAATCTGATCTCCCGGTGGCTCAGCACTTCAACTCCCCCTCCCATTCCGAATCCGATCTTTCTGTCCTGGGCCTGTTCCATGGCTAGAGTGAGGCCCACCGTATATTGGAGGAGCAGCACCTCATATTTCTCCTGGGCAGTTTGCACCCCAGCGGTATGAACATTGACTTCTCTAATTTCAGGTAGTCCCTACTTTCTCCTCCCCTTCCCAGCTCTCCCTCAGCCCACTGGCTCCACCTCTTCCTTTCTTCTTCCCGCCTCCCCCACCTTCACATCACTCTGAAGATTCGCTCCATAAATACTCCCTCACCCGCTGAATTTCTCCAGCATTTTTGTCTACCTTCAATTTTCCAGCATCTGCAGTTCCTTCGTAGGCATTTTAAAGTGTTTCTTTAAAGAAAGTTTTGATGCATTTTTGCCTTACGTAAAAAATAAAGCAAGTTTATCCTGACCTCACTGTGAAAGAGTTTAATTTGGTCAAGTTTGGTTCGTAAATTAAACACGGAAATTTGTTGAAACCAGAAAGCAGTCAAATTTAAAAGAGAATTTTCCCAGCAGAATAAAGTCTGGGAAAATCTTAGAAGCATGGTTTATACTCAACACTGAAACAATGTATTAACAATGTATTAACATAGAGATGTATAGCCTGGGCACAGCATCATATTCGATATCTGTCTGAACTGCCTGTCCCAGCTAAGGACAAGGTAGTGGCTTTCATCCAAGTCTTATAAGCTTGTTTTAGTTCACAGACGTGTGAGATATATTGTTTGTGCTCACAATCACTACTCAGAGACTAAATCGTGGAAACAAGAAATGCTTTATTTGCGAGTCTGCAGAATCGGGTGCCTCTCCAAGTTGAGACACACCGAACTAAGGAAAAACGTCTATTTTTATACAATTCAGTATACAGTCTTTATTGATCGGACGCCTCCCCTTCTGACCCCTTCCAATCAGGGTACCGAGGTTCACAATCTTCCAACCCTCCCCTCCGTGCGTCATCAATCATTCCCTCTCCTCCCACATCATACATCGCATGTACATTTATATTAGGTTCTTTGTCATGAGGGGCGTAAAGTTAATATTCATTTAACTTATTAAGCATGCGCAGTATCTGTTGGCCTAACCTACTTAATTGCCTTTGACCTAAAGAATAGCTTCTGTGTTGTCAGCTACATTCCTTACCTCATCTTGTTATTCTACAATGCTATCAACAGCTCTGAAGGTCTGACTGTTTGTTCGAATCACAAGGTTGGTGATTGCAACTGCTCGGCCCATCACAAGGTCGGTGACTTCAATCACTCGGCCCCTCGCAATGATGGTGGTTTAATCATCTTATCCCTCACAATCCTCCCTTTTTCTTTTGCTACGCATCCTGTATTAAACCCCATTCCTAGACTTCCTGCTGTTCCAAAGCTAATAACATTCTTTTTATCTCTCTTTCCTCTGGGTCCTCTCTCGGCCTCATTATCATTATCTTCTGGACGCCCCCCTTCTCCCCCATGGGGACTACAACTGCCTGCATTTGGCTTATACTTCTCGTTATAAGAACCCTGAGACATGGTATACAACGGGATAATGATCAATGCAGCTAATGCCCATAAAATCACCAATCCCACCGCTGCCACCAGGCTCCTCCTAAGATGTAATCCCACCATCCTGCTCCCATGATTGTGTTCCATCTCTGTACCGGGACATGTGCTATTTTTCTGATTCCTTCTGATATATCCATTACTGCTTGCCCGTTGTCATCTATGTTTAGGCAGCAATTAGAGAGGTTGAATTTTCCGCATACTCCTCCCTCTTCGGCTAGTAAGTAGTCTAAGGCCAAACGGTTTTGGGATATCGCTGTTCTCATCTGTGTCTGCTGCTTTGCCAACATCTCTAGTGCAGATGCAGTCTGGTTAGTAATTATTTCCAGCACTGCCTGTAGTCTTATGATCCGATTTAACATATACACTGGCGTCCGGTAGCCCCAGGATCCGTCCTGTGCCCAAGTGGCTGGTCCATAATATGAGATGATTCTTGCAGGTGGCCACTCATCACTTTCCCATTTTCCGATGTCCATTCCTCTCTTCGTTCGGTGTAGATCGTCAAAGATGGGTGTTCCTAGCGACCGCCCCTCCTCAGTGGTCAACAAAAAAAACCCTGGTTGTACCGATCCAATTAAACAAGTCCCACTCCATTTTTCTGGCAATACGAAGTATGCCTTGTGTCCGCATATCCATAGCAGGGGCCGGTCCACTAGAGGTAACATTGTCCCATATGTCCTGCAACACTGGGATTCCCTGGTAAGGGTTGTTCCCGGTGCAATTCCATAATCCAGTCGATTCGCTTCCATCAGTCTTCATCCAGATAGCACAGTTTCCTTCATCCTTTACAGTGGGATACCATTGAGGTTCCTCTGGCCACCACACTCGGGATTGATTTGGCCACTGGGTGATGATGCGCTGGCAGGGGCTGCTGCCTGCTAGGATGGCATCCTTTGCCCAGGGCCTGGCGATACACTCAGTTCCAACCGGGGTGTGTGTCAGGACCCATTCCTGGGGACTTCGATCTCTTCCCACCGTCAAATTCCACTTTATCAGGTCCCATACCTCAATGATAGATCCTCTCCATGGCCAGCGTGAGCTCATCAGCGGTCCTCCACAAACCCAACAGTTAGTCACATTCAGGGTTCTGGCTATCCGGAGGGCCAAGTCCACAAACAGGTTTCTCCCCACTTCGGGGATCTCAATCTGCTGCTTTATTTCATCATACATAGTCTGGTGCAGTTGAGGCTGGGGGAGGTTTGTTGACTACTGCTTCTGCTAACTTCCCTATCACTACCTCCTTAATTTTGTCTAATGTTTCCTCCCTGGCTCGGGAAGGGATGCCTAACTGTCCTCTCTTGGTCATGCAGACCCATTTCTCCCCTTTTGGGCAGGTAATGTGCCCAACACTTCCTACATGTCCCTTATTTTCTACTACATAATACCCCCTCCCTCCGTCCTGACAAACAGCTCTAGTCCTTAGGTCGTAGCAATCATCACTTACATGGGAATGATAGGTAAATGATCTGGTTGTTCGCCCTCCATATCTGATAGGATGGTAGCACTTATCACAGTTATTAACACTTCTTATAATGGTTACATACATAGTTAGTAATACTACAACTGCTCCTTTCATGCTGTTAGTTTCATACACTTATTTCTTACTGAAAGTTAATGCCAGGGGCTTATTCCCTGGTTTTACCATCCACTGATCGTCTTTCTCAGGAACTGACGTCTGGTCTACGGGTCCTTTAACCCGGGTCGCATGTGTCCACCCTTTTTCTTTTGTTCGTATTGCTGTCTCCGTTGTCAGCAATGCCAGGTATGGGCCAGTCCACCGGGGCTGCAGTTTCTCCTCCTTCCAACTTTTAATCAGTACCCAGTCACCGGCCATTATAACGTGTATTGGAAAGTCGAGTGGTGGACTTTGTGCCAACAGTCCTTTTATTTTTAATTCTGCAAGGGAACGAGACACTGCCAGTAAATAGTTCCTCAGGAACACATCGCTGCCTTCGAAGGTCGGCGTGCCCTCTACCTTTCCAAGATAGGGCAGCCCAAACAACATTTCGTAGGGAGACACCGCAATATCTTTACGGGGTGCCGTTCGTATTCTTAATAATGCAATTGGTAAACACTTAGTCCAGGGTAGTCTGGTTTCCTCCATTAACTTAGTTATCTGTGTTTTAAGGGTTGCATTCATCCTTTCCACTCGCCCAGAACTCTGGGGGTGCCAGGGTGTATGCAATTTCCAATTTATTCCCAAGGTACTGCAAACCAACAGGTGAACCTTAGAGGCAAAATGTGTTCCTCGGTCGGAATCTATGGATTCGATGACCCCGTATCGGGGAATGATTTGTTCTAATAATATCCGGGTTACTGCCTGAGCGGTGGCATTTATCGTGGGAAATGCTTCCACCCACCTGGTGAAATGGTCTACAACTACTAGGAGGTACTTCCACCTTTGTATTCTTGGAAGTTCTGTAAAATCTACCTGTATTCTCTGGAAGGGTCTTATAGCCAATTGTTGTCCTCCACCAGGGACAGCTCTCATTACCTTCTTGTTAACCCTCTGACATAACACACAACCGGAGACTGTCTGCTTAGCCAAAGTATAGATACCTCGGCAAGCGTAGGTCCGTAATAGTGTGTCACACAGGGCCTGCGCTCCCCAATGTGACTGGGAGTGCAGTTGTGTCATCAAATCCCGAGTTAATCCTTTGGTTAACATTTGTTTCCCATCCGGCGTCCACCACCTCCCGTCAGTGGAACGCCGAGCCCCTAACTCATTCGTTTTATCCTCCTCCTCCTGTGAGAATACAGGTATCTTTCCTACTCCTTCCCTTAATGGTATTAAAGACAACATCCTCACTGTTCCTTCTGTCGCTGCCTTTTTGGCGGCTCCGTCTGCCGCTTCATTTTCCCTTGCTTCTAATGAGTTCTCCTTTTGGTGTCCCGCCACATGGACCACCGCTATCCTTTCTGGCAAATGTAATGCTTCCAGCGCCTTCTCAATTAATTGCTCATGTGCCAACTCCTTTCCTCTTGCTGTAATCATCCCCCTTTCTTTCCATATTCTCCCAAACGTGTGCACTACTTTGGAGTCGGTGTACACCGTTCCTTCCTTCCCCTCCAACAATTCAAAGCCCGTATTAAGGCATACAATTCACATGACTGAGCCGACCAACTACCTGGCAACCTGCCCGCCTCCACTCCTTCAAATCCTTCTCCTCCTATTATGGCATACCCACTATATCTTTTTCCATTTATACAGCGGGAAGAACCGTCTATAAACCACCTTTCTCCCTCTACCAGAGGCTGCTCCTCCAAATCCTCCCTGCTCTTGGTCTGTAGTTCTATAACTTCGCTACAGTAGTGTTCTGGTCTCTGCCCTTCCTGCTCGTCGTCCGCCGAGTATAAAAACTGGGAAGGGTTTAAATTCTTATCGGTCAGAATGGTCAAATCGTCTTTTTCCATAAGTATCACTTCGTACTTTAGGATCCTGGAGTCAGTCAACCACCGGTTGGACTTCTGAGTTAGTATTGTCCGGACCGTGTGGGGAGTAGATACTACCAGGTCACCTCCAAATGTCAATTGCCTACTTTCTTCCACTAATATTGCTGTTGCTGCGACCGCCTGAATACATACAGGCCACCCTCGTGATACCGGATCCAAGAGTTTAGAAAGGAATGCGACTGGCTGTCGCTTCCCTCCTCTCTTTTGTGTCAGTACCCCCAACGCAAATCCATTCTCCGCATTAACAAAGAGATGGAATGGTTGATCGATGGACGGGAGGGTCAGTACCGGTGCGGTGATCAGGCTATTCTTTATTTCTCCAAATCTCTGTCCGTCCTCAGAATCCCATTGTACTTTATCAGTCTCCTCACACAATTTATCATACAAGAACTTGACTAGTCGGGTGTAATTGTCTATCCATAATCTACAGTATCCAATTAACCCGAGAAACTTCCTGATTTCTTTTTTGTTCCTTGGCATCGGCAGCCCGGTGATCCCAGCTATTCTTTCGGGGTGTATTCTCCTTTTCCCGTCACTAATCAGGTGTCCTAGATATTTAACCTCCTGTTCTACAAATTGTAGTTTATTTTTGGACACTCTCAATCCATTTCCCCCTAAAAGGTTTAAGAGGGTTATGGTTGCATCCCTTACTGGCACTTCTTCTCCGCCTGAGAGTAACAAATCATATACGTACTGCAATAATTGTGTCCCATAGGTCATGGGAACATCCTCTAATACTTGTTCTAATATTTGCCCGAACAGGTTCGGGGATTCAGTAAATCCCTGAGGGAGCACAGTCCATCGATACTGTTGCTTCCTCAGTGTGTCTGGGTTTTCCCACTCGAATGCAAAGAGGTCTCTACTTTCCTCAGCCAGGGGGCAGCTCCAAAAGGCGTCTTTCAGATCTATCACACTGAACCACCTATGGTTAGGGGGTATACGTCCCATTATGGTATAAGGATTTGGGACTACCGGGTGTCGAGCCCTAACTACCCTATTCAATTATCGTAGGTCCTGGACCAGTCGGAACGTTCCGTCAGTCTTTCTTACGGAAGTGTTGTAGGGGGACATACAACTCTCCAATACTCCATCCTTCAGTAAGTTTTCCATAATTGGCTGCAGCCCTTTCCTTCCTTCCATTGAAATCGGATACTGTCTTACTTGTACTACTTCACTTCCTTCTCGCAAGGCTATCCTCAGAGGTGGTATTCTTAGCCCTCCCCTATTTCCCTCTCTTGCCCACACCTGTGAGACTATTCTTTCTTCATCTTCGGTCGTCAATTTATATAGTTGTACTATAATCTGTCCACCTACGGGAGCTGTGCCCATTCCTAATTGAACTTGTAAGTCCCTTCCCATCAGATTTATTCCTGCCTGAGGCACCAGGATTAAGTCTTCCATGGCCTCTCGATTTTCATATCTTACCATTACTCCTTCTATCTCGGGAGCTGTCATTACCTTTCCCCCTACTCCAGAGATTTTGACTTGCTTTTCCCCTAATCCCATTCCCTCCGGTATCCTGGTTACACTTGATCTTTCCGCCCCTGAGTCCACCATAAATACCGTGTCTTCTCATTGGGGACCTAATTTTAAGTTTACCAAGGGTTCCCGTGTATTTCCTACACACCCCAAGGAGGGGAACCCCTGACCCCCCTATTCCTCCATCAGTGTGTACGGTTGTACTTCATGCCTTATCTTTGGACATTCTCTTTTAAAGTGTCCTTCTTTGTGACAATGATAACACCGGGATGGCCCGGTGCGCCATCCCCCTGATCCTTGTTCTTTATTTCCCGGGGGACCCCAACCTTGGTCCCTCCATTCACCCCTTCCTGTTTCTCTTCTTTGAAAGTTTGGGGTCCCTGCTTCTCGCCCCCCCCCCCCCACCCCCCCCCCCCCCCCTCACGGGAGGAGCAGATGCCCTGACCACGGGGGTTCTTTGGGTTGGGTTCCAACACCACTTATTTCTCAATCCGACAACTCTTCGGATGTCTCAATAAGCCAGGCGCACACCTCACCCCCCCTCACCCCATCCGTGCAACATCCGCCCCAATGGACTATCAGGCGGAATGTGCGGCTCTTCACCAGTTTGAGCCTTTTTCCCCGGGCCCTTACTTTGCCCGTTCCGGTTACCCATCCCTTTCAGACCTTTTCCTGTCCAACAGAACCCAATCGCCCGAGTAATACTTAATAGTCAATATTCTTACCCGAGTCCTGTGCACAGGAATTGCTCGATTGATTGATCCCTTTCACCGGATTCCCTCTTGTTTCCAGAGTCTCTTGTCCGAATATCACTCGCTTAAACCGCTGACGGCAAGCAAGGAGATCAGAGACTGCTGAAATCAGCAGGGTGCACCTTCCCTTCCTTTCGTGCCTCCGTCATGCGGCCGGAGTGGCGATCGCGGACGAGCCCCCAACTTGTGAGATATATTGTTTGTGCTCACAATCACTACTCAGAGACTAAATCGTGGAAACAAGAAATGCTTTATTTGCGAGTCTGCAGAATCGGGTGCCTCTCCAAGTTGAGACACACCGAACTAAGGAAAAACGTCTATTTTTATACAATTCAGTATACAGTCTTTATTGATCGGACGCCTCCCCTTCTGACCCCTTCCAATCAGGGTACCGAGGTTCACAATCTTCCAACCCTCCCCTCCGTGCGTCATCAATCATTCCCTCTCCTCCCACATCATACATCGCATGTACATTTAAATTAGGTTCTTTGTCATGAGGGGCGTAAAGTTAATATTCATTTAACTTATTAAGCATGCGCAGTATCTGTTGGCCTAACCTACTTAATTGCCTTTGACCTAAAGAATAGCTTCTGTGTTGTCAGCTACATTCCTTACCTCATCTTGTTATTCTACAATGTTATCAACAGCTCTGAAGGTCTGACTGTTTGTTCGAATCACAAGGTTGGTGATTCCAACTGCTCGGCCCATCACACGGTCGGTGACTACAATCACTCAGCCCCTCGCAATGATGGTGGTTTAATCATCTTATCCATCACAGACGGATGCCCATTCTGGAACCAAGATGGAAGTCATTTGGCTAAGACGGCATTGGTGCAATAGCTTATATATATTTTAGGCTAATATGCAATTTTTTAATGTATCTTTGTAATTATTTGTACTGTTTGATGTGTTATATGGACCTGTGTCTGAAATAAAGCTTTAATAATTTTAAAACAAAATGGAGTTCGTTGTCCTTCCGGAATGGGTAGCTGTCCTGAAGCTGTGCTAAGATTTGAGAATAAGGCTGACATTTCAAATATATGGGTCCAGTCTCCCTTGTTTCCCTTAAGCTACGGATCTTTCACTCAGATTTAGAAGGTGTGTTTTATTGATAAGAAAATGTATCATTACTCTAACTTTCCTTTGTTCTTTGAGTGGAGCCCGAGAAGCACTGAGCAACGTGTGTGCTCTTTGTAGATCTCGCCACTCCCGTCTGGCAAATTGATTAAAAGATTGCTTTGGTTTACCTTTAACAATTTTGTTGCTGTCTTTGTTCTTTAAGAGATAAACTTTGACAACTGTGCTCTTTGGAATTCTTCAGAATTCAGGGAAGAATATTCTGCAGCGTGACTTTAGAGAGCTCGGGAAAATGCTGAAAAGCAGGACCTCCAGTGTTGTTATATCCGTTTTGCTCCCAGTTCCTCGTGCTGGCGAGAGCAGGAACAGGGAGATACGGGACCTGAATGTGTGGCTACGGAACTGGTGCACGGGGCAGAGATTTAGATTCTTAGATCACTGGGATCTGTTTTGGAGTAAGGGGGAACTGTACAAAAGGGACGGTTGCATTTTAATAGGTGGGGGACCAGCATTCTGGCAGGCAGATTTGCCACTGCTACAGTGAGTCAGAGGGGGGAAACAGTTGAATACTGAGGAATTTGGTTTGTAAATTGGTAAGTTAGGCAATTTATCAGTCAATATAAGCAAGACAGCTCTTAGGGAGCGGCAGTGAGGTAGCGACCTTGTGAGGGAAGTGCCCTGTGAGAAAAGCGTGTGTTTTTGGCTCGAGATTCATTGTGAGAAAAGCGTGTGTTTTTGGCTCGAGAGTTTTCGGCGAGGAGGCTGAGGAGAGGAGGCTACGCAAAACGCTGGAGAGGGAGAGACGAAAGAAGGAGGTCTGGAAAGCTGACTCAGTGTGATGCTTGCAGTATGTGGGAGGTCAAGGACACTGCTGGTGCCTATGGCTGCTTCAAATGTCAGAAGTGCATCCAGGTAGAGCCCCTGAAGGACCGTGTTGGGGAACTGGAGAAGCAAGTGGATGACCTCATGTTCGTACGAGAAACTGAGTCGTTCCTCGACAAGTCCTACAGTAAGATTGTTACACCTAAGGTACTGGAAGAGAGAAGGTGGGTGACGGTGAGAAAGGGAGGGAAGCATGGAATGCAAACGTCCCCGGGTGTTGTACCTCTTGTGAACAGATTCACCCACTTAGAAGCTGTCGGGACAGAAGACGTTATTACACAGAGCGGCGGACTGGCTTGCGATGCAAATAGGGCTGTTGAGCCAAAACCAAAGAGGCCAACGTCAGGCAACGTCATTGTAGTGGGAGACTCCATTGTGAGAGGTACGGACATGGGGTTTCTGTGGCAACAGACGGGATTTGAGGATGGTGTGCTGCCTTCCTGGCGCCAGGATCCACGATGTCACGGACAGAGTGCAGAAAATCCTCAAGGGGGAAGGTAAACAGCCGGAAGTGGTAGTGCATGTCGGCACAAACGATGTCGGAATGAAGGGGATGAATATTCTGCAGCGTGACTGCAGTGAACTCGGAAAAATGCTGAAAAGGAGGACCTCCAGGGTTGTTATCTCCGGTTTGCTTCCAGTTCCTCGTGCTGGCGAGAACAGGAACAGGGAGATACGGGACCTGAATGTGTGCCTGAGGAAAGGGACGGTTTGCATCTTAACAGGTGGGGGACGTTTGCATTCCATGCTTCCTGCATTCTGGCAGGCAGGTTTGCCACTGCTGCACGGGTGGTTTTAAACTGAATAATGGGGGTGAGATGTCAAATGGGGTAGCCAAAAATGGAGTTAAAGGGAAATAGTGTAAAGGGATGGTTAATGATCCCAGAATTAACGGGAAAGGAAGCTCACAAAGGGGCAGAGAGTATGGCCTAGTGTAATAGCGATCGATGTGAAAGGTGAGATGCGTAAGCAATTAAAAGTATTTTATATGAATGCGCGAAGTATAAGAAGTAAAGTAGATGAGCTTGAGCTTCAGTTAGAGGTTGGTAGATATGACATTGTGGGGATTACTGAGACGTGGCTGCAGGAAGATCGGGCCTGAGAATTTAATATTCAGGGTTATACATCCTATAGAAAGGACAGGCAGGTGGGCAGATGAGGGGGGTGGGGGGGGGGGGGGGTAGCTCTGCTGGAGAGGGATGGAATTCAGTCCCTTGTGAGGAAAGACATAGGGACTGACGAGGTAGAATCACTGTGGATTGAGTTCAGCTATTGTAAAGGCAAGAAAACACTAATTGGTGTTATCTACAAGCCCACAAATAGTAGCCCGGAAATAGGGTGTAAGTTGCAGCAGGAGGTAAAACTGGCATGTAACAAAGGTAATGCCACTGTGGTAAACGAAACCAAATTTCGTTTGAACCTCATGTGAGGTTCAAATGATAAATAAAAGGTATTGTATTGTATTATTGTATTGTATTGTGATGGGGGATGCAGGTAGGCTGGGAAAATCAGGTTGGTTCAGGATCCCAAGAAGGAGAGTTGTAGAATGCCTCTGAGATGGATTCTTAGTGCAGCTTGTAATGGAGCCGACCAGAGAAAAGGCAATTCTGGATTTAGTGTTGTCCAATGAACCAGATATGATAAGAGAACTCGAGGTAAAGGAACCGCTTGGAGGTAGTGATCATAAAATTATTCGTTTTAATCCGCAATTTGAGAAGGAGAAGGTTAAATCGGAAGTGTCAGTAATGCAGTTGAAGAAATGGGACTATGAATGCATGAGAGGGGAGCTGGCCAAAATAGACTGGAAAGGGATCATAGCAGGAATGACGGTGGAACAGCAAGGCAGTAATTTCTGAGCACAATCCAGAAGACTCAGGATCATATCATTCCAAAAACGAAGAAATATTCTAAGGGGGGTAGGAGGCAACCGTGTCTGACAAGAGAAGTTAGGGATAGAATAAAACTAAAAGAAAAGATGTATAACACAGCAAAGAGTAGCCGGAAGCCAGAGGATTGGGAAACTTTCATAGGACAACAGAAGGAAACAAACCGGGCAATACGGGCTGAAAAGATGATGTACGAAGGGAAGCTGGCCAGGAATATAAAGTAGGATAGTAAACGCTTCTTTAGATATGTTAAAGGAAAAAGAGTAGCAAAGCCAAATGTGGGTCCCTTGAAGGCAGACACGGGTGAAATTATTATGGGCAACAAGGAAATAGCAGAAGAGTTGAATAGGTACTTCGGATCTGTCTTCACTAAGGAAGACACAAACAATCTCCCAGATGTACTGGAGGACAGAGGATCTAAGGGGGTAGAGGAACTGAAATACATTTTCATTAGGTGAGAAATAGTATTGGGTAGGCTAATGGGACTGAAGGAAGATAAATCCCCTGGAACTGATGGTCTGCATCCCTGGGTCCTCAGGGAGGTGGCTCTAGAAATAGGGGACGCATTGGTGATCATTTTCCAATGTTCAATAGATTCAGGATCAGTTCCTGTGGATTGGAGGATAGCTAATGTTATCCCACTTTTCAAGAAAGGAGCGAGAGATAAAATGGGGAATTGCAGACCAGTTAGCTTGACTTCGGTGGTGGGAAAGATGCTGGAGTCAATTAGTAAAGAGGTAATAATGGGGCGTTTGGATAGCAGTAAAAGGATTATTCCAAGTCAACATGGATTTATGAAAGGGAAATCATACTTGACTAATCTTCTGGAATTTATTGAGGATGTGACTATTAAAATGGATGAAGGGGTGCCAGTGGATGTAGTGTATCTAGACTATCAGAGAGCCTTTGATAATATCCCGCACGGGAGACGGGTGACTAAAATTAGAGCGCATGGTATTGGGGGTAGGGTGTTGACATGGATAGAAAATTGGTTGGCAGACAGGAAGCAAAGAGAAGAACGGGTCCTTTTCTGAATGGCAGGCAGTGGCGAGTGGAGTGCCGCAAGGCTCGATGTTGGGGCCGCAACTGTTTCATATATATATTAATGATTTGGAAGAGGGAATTAGGAGCAACACCAGCAAGTTTGCGAATGGCACACAGGTGGGTGGCAGTGTGAACTGTGAAGAGGATGTTAGGAGGTTGCAGGGTGACCTGGACAGGTTGAGTGAGTGGGCAGATGCGTGGCAGATGCATTATAAAATAGATAAATGTGAGCTTATCCACGTTGGCGGTAAAAACAAGGGGGCAGATTATTATCTCAATGGGGTTAGGTAAGGGAGAGGTGTAGCTAGACCTGGGTGTCCTTGTACACCGGTCACTGAAAGTTGGCTTACAGGTACAGCAGGCAGTGATGAAAGCTAATGGAATGTTGGCCTTCATAACAAGAGGATTTCAGTAGGGGTAAAGAGGTTCATCTGTAGTAGTATCGGGTTCTGGTGAGATCACATCTGGAGTATTGTGTACAGTTTTGGTCTCAAAACTGAGGAAGGACAGAGGAAGGACATCCTTGTGAGTGAGGCAGTGCAGCGTAGATTGATCCCTGAGATGGCGGGGATGTCATATGAGGAAAGATTAAAAATACTATACTGGAGTTAAGAAAGATGAGGGTGGATCTTATAGAAAAAAATAAAATTATAAAAGGACTGGTCAAGCTAAATGCAGGAAATATGTTCCCAATGTTGGGCGAGACCAGAACCAGGTGTCAAAGTCTAGAATAAAGGGGAGGTCACTTAAGACTGAGGTGACACAAAAAACGTTTTCACCCAGACAGTTGTGAATTTATGGAACTCCCTGCCACAGAGGGCAGTGGAGACCAAGTTACTGGATGGATTTAAGTGAGAGTTAGGTAGAGCTCTATGGGCTAGTGTAGTCAAGGGATATGGAGAGAAGGCAGGCACGGGTTATTGATAGGGGAAGGTCTGCTATGATCACCATGCTGGCTCGAAGAGCCGAATGGCGGCCTCCTGCACCTATTTTCTATGTGCCCATGTTTCTATGTTTTCAGCAGAACTTCTAGCAGTTTCTACGCTGCCAGCCCACCCGGCCTGAGTTTCTGAGTGCCTGTCTGCCAGTCCCGAGTGACTGAGCTGCCTGTCTGCCAGTCCTGAGTGACTGAGCTGCCAGCCCACCAGTCCTGAGTTTCTGAGCTGCCTGCCTGTCAGTCCTGAGTGACTGAGCTGCTAGCCGTATAACCCATTCGGCCCACAATGCACACTGGCCAGCAATATTGGAATTGGTGGGGAGGGAGAATATTGCGTTGGGGCTCCAGCCCTCCCATGTGAAGCTGAGACCCAACGGGTTCCACTTAGACTAGTGTACGTATACAAGAAGAAGTATGGATGAGTATCTTACTGTTTTTGCTACTACAATAAATAAACTATTAATCAAGAGACTGTGTTTGGAACATTTCCCTTTTGACGGCATTGAATTCCTCGTGGAAAGCTCTTGAATGCGTTTCGATTATGTCCTGAACCCCTGTCTTCAATCATAGTGACTAAAGGAAATAATCCTAGAAACGATATGAAAATCTGTCACTATAAGTACTAGCCCAGATGATGTCACTGCACCAGGACTACTCCGCAGTATCTCTCCATCAGTACTACCCCACAGTGTGTCACTCCATCAGTACCTCGCCGGACTACCCCACAATGTGTCACTTCATCAGTACTGCCATACATTTGGTCACTTCATCAGTACTACTCCGCAGTGTGTCACTCCATCAGTACCTCCCCACAGTGTATCCATCAGCACCACTCCACGCTGTGTCGATTCCAGTACGACCCCATTGTGTGTCACATCATCAGTACTACCTCGACGTTTGTCTTTCCATCAGGACTACTCCACAGCGTGTCACTCCATCAGTGCCAACACTAATTGTGTCACTCCGTCAGTGAGGCTCCCCAGTTTGTCACTCCATTTGTACTCCCCACATTGTGTCAGTCCATCAGTAATACCCCGAGGTTGGTCACTCAATCAGTACTATCCTACAGTGTGCCATTCCATCAACTCTGTCACACAGTGACAGTCCATCATTACTATGACACTATGTCTCCCCGTCAGTCCTATCCCACAGTATGCCACTACATCAGTACTTACACACAGTACCTCATTGATCAGTACTACCCCGCAGTGTATCACACCTGTACTAGTCCACAGTGTGACATTCCATCAGTACTACCCCACAATGTGTTAGTACATCAGCGCTAGCCCACAGCGTGTCAATCCGTCCTTACCATCTCACTGTGTGTCACTCCATCAGTACTATCCACAGTGTGTCACTCAATGAATACTGCCTCACAGCGCATCAATCCATCAGTATCACCCCACTGAATGTCATTACGTCAGTTCTACCCCCGATTATGCCACTTCAGAGTACGACCTTGCAGTGAGTCGATTCATCAGTACCACCCCACAGAGTGGTTCTCCATCAGTACTACTACAAGTGTGTAATTCCATCAGATTCCCACAGTTTGTGACCACTTCAGGACTACTCCACCATGTGTAACTCCATCAGTTCTACTCCACAATGTGTAACTCCATCAGTACTACTCCAGAGCGTGTCACTCCATCGGTTATACCCCACTGTCTGTTACTCCATCAGAACCTCCCCACAATATGTCACCATTAGAACTACTTGACAGGTTATCATTGCAGCAGTATTATCCCACAGTATGTCACTCCATCACTACTGTCCCAAAGTGTGTCCCTATATCAGAACTATATAGAATCTGTCATACATCAGTACCAGCCCACAGAGTGTCACCCCATCAATACTACTCCACATTGTGTTGCTCCATCAGCACTAAAACAAACTATGCCACCCCATCAATACAAGCACAGAGAGTGTTAGTCCACTAATACTAGGCTGTCCTTCCATCAGTACTACCCCATAGTGTTGCCTCCATCAGTTCAACCTTCAGTGTATCATTCCATCAGTACTACCCCACAAAGTGTCACATCATCAGTCGTAATCCGACGCATGTCACTCCATCAGTGCAACTTCCCAGCAAGGCACTCCATCTGTACTTCCCCACAGTGTGTCAGTCTATCAGTATTAGCCACAATGATTCATTCCATTAGCATTCACCAACCCTCTGTTACTCCAACAATACTACCGCATAGTGTGTTACTCCATCAGTACCACGCAGATGTTTATCACACTACCAGGAATACCCTACAGAGTGGCATTCCACTCGTGCTACCATATATTTTCTCACATCATCAGCACTATCCACAGCATGACACTACATGAGTACCACGCCACAATGTGTCATTCCATCAGTAATGCACCATAGTGTGTCACTCCATTAATTCTCCCCCTCAGTGTGTCACTCCATCAATACGACCCCCAGTGCATCATTACATCTGTACAACACAGTGCATTACTGCATCAGTAATTGCGTGTGTCAGTCTAAATATACTGCACCAGAGTGTCTCTCCATCACTACTTCCTCAAAGTGTGTAATTCAAGCAGCACTACCCCACTGTTTGTCACTATCAGTACAACCCCAGAGTGTCGTCACTCGATCAGCACTACCTCACCGGTTATCACTCCAACAGCACTATCCAACAGTGTGTCCCTCCATTAGTACAAATCCGAGGTGCGTCACTCCGTCAGGACTACTCTACAGAGCGTGTAGGAAAATCGGCAGATACTGGTTGAAATCGAAGCGGGACACAAAATGTTGGAGTAACTCAGTTGGAAAGGCAGCATCTCGGGAGCGCAGGGATGGGTGACGTTTCAGGTCGATATCTTTCTTCAGACTGATGGACAATAGACAATAGGTGCAGGAGTAGGCCATTCGGCCCTTCGAGACAGCACCGCAATTCAATGTAATCATGGCTGATCATCACCAATCAGTACCCCGTTCCTGCCTCCTCCCCATATCCCCTGACTCCGCTATTTTTAAGCCCTATCTCGCTCTCTTTTGAAAGCATCCAGATAACCTGACTCCACCCCGCTCTGAGGCAGATAATTCCTCAGACTCGCAACACTCTGTGAGAAAAAGTATTTCCTCATCTCCGTTCTAAATGGCCGACTCCTTATTGTTAAACTGTGGTCCCTGGTTCTAGACTCCCCCAGCATCGGGAACATGTTTCCTGCCTTTAGTGTGTCCAAGCCCTTAACAATCTTATATGTTTCAATGAGATACCCTCTCATCCTTCTCAACTCCAGAGTGCACAAGCCCAGCTGCTCCATTCTCTCAGCATATGACAGTCCCGCCATCCCGGGAATTAACCTTGTAAATCTACGCTGCACTCCCTCAGTAGCAATAATGTCCTTCCTCAAATTAGGGGACCAAAACTGCACACAATACTCCAGGTGTGGTCTCACTAGTGCTCTGTACAACTGCAGAAGGATGCCCGGGGAGTAGGCTGTATATAGATAAAATGTAGTTGATTCAGATTCAGATTCAGATTCAGATTCAACTTTAATTGTCATTGACAGTGTATAGTACAGAGGCAACGAAATGCAGTTAGCATCTCCCTAGAAGAGCGACACAGAATATGATTTCAATAAATAAATATTTATAAATAGGGCGGAGTGAAGTGCCGTTGAGATGGCATCCTCCGTACTCCTATTATTGCGGTAGGCAAATTGATAGGGATCCAATGTGAGGGGTAGGCAGCCTTTGAGGTGTGCCAGGACCAGCCTCTCGAAGCACTTGGTGATGATGGGGGTAACTGCAAGTGGTTGAGGCTTGCCGCAGTGGAGTGTTTTGGCACCGGCACGATGGAGGTGGTTTTAAGGCACGTGGGGACAATTGCTTGGGCAAGTGACAGGTTGAAGATGTCAGTCCAGACGTCTGTCAGCTGCGCAGCACAGGCCCTGAGGACACGCCCGGGGATGCCGTCAGGGCCAGCAGCCTTACGTGCATTATTCCTACTCAGTGCCACGTACACGTTGTAGGGGGTGAGTGTGAGGGGTTGGTGATCAGCAGGGAGCACAGCCTTGATGGCTGTCTCTAGATTGTCCCTGTCGAAGCGACCATAGAAGTGGTTCAGCTCCTCAAGGAATAAGGCGTCGCTGGATGTGGGGGTGATGTTGGTGGGCCTGTAGTCCGTGATGGCCTGGATGCCTTGCCACATGCGTCGGGGGTCCGAGTTGTTGTTGAAGTGCTCCTCAATCCTGAGCTTATGGCAGTGCTTGGCCTTCTTGATGCCCCTCTTCAGGTTAGCCCTGGATGAACTGTCGGCTCGAGCATCGCCTGATCTGAAAGCGGTGTCCCGTGCTTTCAGCAGTAGCCTGATCTCGCTATTCATCCATGGCTTCTGATTCGGGAATATGGTCACCCGTTTGAGGGAGGTGACACTATTGATGGTTGAGTTTATAAAGTCCAGAACAGAGGATGTGTAGGAAACAAATGTCCGTGTGGGAGTCAAGGGTGGCCTGGGCTGCAAATGCCTTCCAGTCAGTGTTTCCAAAACACTGCAGAAGTGTGGAGTCCGCTTCCTCTGACCAGACTTTAACTGTCCTCACAGTTGGTTTAACCCGACTGATGAGTGGGGAGTACTTAGGGAGCAGGAACAATGAGACGTGATCAGACTGACCAAGGTGGGGGAGGGGGATGGCTTTGTAAGCTTCAGCCATGTTAGTGTAGACTTTGTCTTGTCTACTCTAGTGGGGAAGGATACATGTTGGTGGAATTTGGGGAGTACAGTCTTCAGGTTGGAGTGATTTAATTCACCCACAACAATGAAGGCTGCATCGGGGTTGTGCGTCTGTTGTTTGCTAATGGCACTATGCAGCTCTTTCATTTCAAGCTTGGAATTAGCATCAGGAGGGATATAGGCTGCAGTCACAACAGTGGAGGTGAACTTTCTGGGCAGATAGATCGGTCTGCATCAAACCAAGAGGAACTCAATGTTAGCTGAGCAGTGACTCTCGATGATGGTGGAGTCCGTGCACCATGCTTTATTTACATAAATGCACAGACCCCCACCTCTGGTCTTACCGGAGTCTGTTGTCATGTCCGCTCGGAGTAAATGACGCCCCGTTAGCTGGATGGCGCTGTCAGGAACGTCGATGTTGAGCCAGGTTTCCGTGAAGATCAGGATGTTGCAGTCTTTGATCCAGTTGTGGGAGGTGATCCTTAGCCGGAGTTCGTCCATTTTGTTTGCCAGTGAGCGCACGTATGCGAGGAAAAGGCTAGGTATCGCTTGCCTGTGTGTCGCTAGCTCTAACCTGGCCTTTAACCCACCTCTGCGTCCCCGGCGGAGATGGAGATGTAGATGAGGTGGAGATGTAGATTAACCCTTATTAATTCATACAAGTTATAAACTTCAGACATGCATATTATTTACAAAATATTACGGTACTACACAAAGACTCCCTCTCTCTCTCTT
>NW_022630140.1:202430-234161 GCF_010909765.2 Amblyraja radiata | reverse complement strand
AAAGAGACAGTTGCAATCAATAAAGGGCTATAGGCCTATTGCGAGTTTATGTACAGGGACATATCTATCCATGCATTGTATACTTGTATTTATACTTATGCATCTTAAATATGTATGTCATGTTTTTGGCAATATAACAATGTATTTTTTTATCATGCCAATAAAGTTTTTAAATTGAAATTGAATTGACAGAGAGAGAGAGAGAGAGAGAGAGAGACAGACAGCGAGAGAGACAGACAGAAAGAGAGACGGATAGAGAGACATAGAGAGAGGGAGACAGAGAAGGAGAAAGAGAGACAGAGACAGAGAGAAACATAGCGAGAGAGATAGAGAGAGACAGAGAGAGAGGACGAAAGAGAGAGAGACAGAGAGAATGAGAGGAGCAGTGAGAGACAGCCAGAGAGGGAGAGATGGAGTGAGAGACACGGAGAAAGAGACAGACAAAGAGAGAGACATAGAGAGAAACACAGAGAGACTGAGAGAGAGAACAAAAGAAAGAGAGAGACACACAGAGACAGAGAGAATATCTGACTAAAATATTTGACAGTGTAATCCAGCCTATTGCGCTTTATGGTAGTGAAGTATGGGGTCCACTCAGTCACCATAGTTATAGTAAATGGGAAAAACATACAACGGAGGCCCTGCATGCAGAATTTTGTCGGAACATCCTCCGTATCCAAAGGAAAACACCAACAAACGCATGTAGGGCGGAACTAGGCAGATACCCACTGATAATAAATATCCAGAAAAGAGCACTAAATTCATGGAATCACATTAAATCTAGCCCCCAGATCCCCTCCAGTTTAAAGCCCTTCAAACACAAGAGGAGCCCAGAAAAGAGTTCCCTGTGTAAGTTGGTACTGAGACTAACTACCCCTATTCAGTTAAACCCTATCCAGTTAAACCCTGACCGGCCTCAGATCAATACTGGCCCCCAATCACCAGTTAGAGTGAACCAAATTATCAAACAATGTAAAGAAACGTACTTGGAATATTGGGATAAAGAAACCAAAAGCCAAAACAGATTAGAATGTTACCGTGCCCTAAAAAGAGACTATAAATTGGCAGACTATCTCTCAACTGTTAGAGACATAAAGCAGAGACAGACCCTCACCAAATACAGGTTAAGTGACCACTATTTGGCAGTTGAAAAAGGAAGACAGAAGAGATTCTGGCAACCAAGAGAAAACAGAATATACGGCCATTGTGTGACAGATGAGGTTGAAACAGAGGTGCACTTCCTCCTAAAATGCACAAAATTTGACAAAACAAGGAAAGCATACTTTAAAGAACTAGTTGATACATCAAAACTAAGAATAATCCTTGGCGAAGGAAATACGGCACATCTTGGTGCACAATACGTAACAGCATGCCATAACCTGAGAGACGGTGAATGACCAACTTTAAAGAACTAGTTGATACATCAAAACTAAGAATAATCCTTGGCGAAGGAAATACGGCACATCTTGATGCACAATACGTAACAGCATGCCATAACCTGAGAGACGGTGAATGACCAACATGCACATATGTACGCACACACTAATCGACATTAACTAACACTAAGAAATTAATATTGAATAGCTAAACTTGCTATTGTTTTGTACTGCTTACATCTACAAGAACGTGTAGCAATCAATAAAGGGCTATAGGCCTATTGCAAGTTTATGTACAGGGACATATCTATCCATGCACTGTATACTTGTATTTTTACTTATGCTTCAAATATGTATGTCATGTTTTATACTTTGGCAATATAACAATGTTTTTTTATCATGCCAATAAAGTTTTTAAATTGAATTGAAATTGAGAATGAGAGAAGCAGTGAGAGACAGACAGAGAGAGAGACAAAGAGAGAGACAGAGAAAGAGAAATACAGAGAGGGAGAAAGCAGAGAGAGAGACACACACAGGGAGAGATAACGACAGAAAGAGAGAGGGGGGAGAGCGAAGTAGAGAGAAAGAGAGGCAGATATACAGAGGGAGAGAGACAGAGAGAAACAGAGAGAGAGGGAGAGGGAGAGAAAGCCAGACAGACAGAGACAGATAGAGAGAGACGTAGAGACCGAGAGAGAGGGGGACAGAGAGAAAGAGAGACAAACAGAGACAGAAAGGGAGAGAGAGAGAGACAATAAAGGGGACTATTAAGGCATGAGAGGATTGGGAAACTTTCATAGGACAGAAGGAAACAAAACAGCAATACAGGCAGAAAAGATGAAGTATGAAGGAAAGCCGGCCAGGAATATAAAGAAGGACAGTAAAAGCTTCTTTAGATATGTTAAGGGAAAAAGAGAGGGAGAGGGGGAGCAGAGAGAGAGAGAGGGACAGAGAGAGGGGGGCAGAGGGAGAGGGAGAGAGAGCGAGAGGGACAGAGAGAGCGATAGAGTAAGAGAGGGACAGAGAGGGAGAGAGAGAGAGAGAGGGGGGGGGGCAGAGAGAGAGAGAGACGCACACACACAGAGCCTTTCATAGGACAACAGAAGGACACAGAACGGGCAATACGGGCTGAAAAGATGAAGTACGAAGGGAAGCTGGCCAGGAATATAAGGAAGGACAGTAAACGCTTCTTTAGATATATTAGGGTAAAAAGAGAGGGAGAGGGGGGGGACAGAGAGAGAGAGAGAGAGAGAGAGGGACAGGGAGAGAGTGGGACAGAGAGAGTGGGACAGAGAGGGGGGGACAGAGAGAGAGCGAGGGACAGAGAGAGACAGAGAAGGGAGAGGGACAGGGAGAGAGGGACAGAGAGAGGGACAGAGAGAGGGACAGAGAGAGAGAGAGAGAGAGAGAGAGGGGGGGGGCAGAGAGAGAGAGAGAGACATAGACATAGATAGCGATCCAGACAGAGGGACAGAGAGAGAGAGAGAGACAGAGAGAGGGGGACAGAAAGAGACAGAGAGTGACAGAGAGAGAGAGAGGGAGGACAGAGAGAGGGAGGGACAGATAGAGAGAGAGGGGACAGAGAGAGAGGGAGGGACAGAGAAAGGGAGGGGCAGATAGAGAGAGAGGGGACAGAGAGAGAGAGGGACAGAGAAAGGGAGGGACAGAGAGAGAGGGATAGAGAGAGAGGGACAGAGAGCGAGGGACAGAGAGTGAGAGACGGACAGGGAGAGAGAGGTGGAGAGAGAGGGACAGATAGAGAAAGATGGACAGAGTGTGCGGACAGAAAGAGAGAGGGACAGAGGGAGAGAGAGCGAGAGAGGCAGGGACAGAGAGAGAGACGGACTGAGAGATAGTGAGAGAGAGAGAGGGACAGAGGGAGAGAGAGAGAGAGAGGGAGGGGCAGAGAGAGAGAGAGATGGACAGAGAGAGATGCATAGGGAGGGAGGGACAGAGAGACACAGAGGCATAGAGAGAGACACACAGGGAGACATATAGAGAGAGAGAGAGAGAGAGAGTGAGAGAGAGACGGAGAGTGAGGGATCTAGAGAAAGTGAGAGACAGAGAGGGAGAGACACAGACAGATAGAGATAGAGATAAAGACAGAGAGAGGGAGACAGCGACAAAAAGAGAACGAGCGATGGAAAGATTATGCTGGAGTAACTCAGCGGGTCAGACAGCATCTGTGGAGAGAAGGAAAGGGTGACATTTTGGGTCGAGACCCTTCTTTAGTTTAGTTTAGTTTAGAGATGCAGCGCGGAAACAGGTCTTGGAGTCCGCGCTGACCAGCGATCACCCCGTACACTAGCACTATCCTACGCACATTAGGTACAATTTAACAATTTTGTGGATGCCGATTAATCTACAATCCTGAAGTCTTTGAAATGTTGGAGGAAACCGGAGCACCCTGAGTAAATAACCACACAGGTCAAGGGGAGAACGTACAAACTCCACACAGACAGCACCCTTAGTCTGAATCGAGCCCGGGTCTGTACCGATGCGCCACTGTGCCGTGCAGAATTATATAACGGTTTCCTCCGCCATAAACGCACCCAATATCTGTTAGTAATGGTTTCTGAAGAAGGGTTTCGCTCCATAGATGCTGCTGCACCCGTTGAGTTTCCCCAGCAATTTTGTGTACCATCTGTTATTAATGTCCTGTTTGCAAGCTTGTTGACCCTCTGTGTTCCGCTCCTGCATGGTTTAGGAGCCGCTGCTGTGGATGGAGAGACGGGGACATGTGCGACCATTGAGGTGCCGGTGAGCAACCCCCCCCCCCATCTGCTCTGTGTGCGGCTGAGCTCGAGGGGCTTAACTTCGGTGGAGGACCACATGGCGGGGCACAACAAGGAGGAGCATTATGAGTGCGACGTGTGTGGTAAGGCCTGGCAGTACCCGAGCGAGCTGGAGACCCACCGGCGGGTGCACACGGGAGAACGCCCCTTTGACTGCTCCGAGTGCGGCAAGAGCTTCACCCGCTATGATCACCTGCAGCAGCACAAAACCGCATGCACTCCGACGAGAGGCCCTTCAACTGCTTGGAATGCGGCAAGAGCTTCACCCACTACAGCAACCTGCTGCGGCACAACCGCATGCACTTCAGCGAGAGGCCCTTCACCTGCTCCGACTGCAGCAAGAGCTTCAAGATGGCAAAACACCTGAAGGTGCACCGGCGGGTGCACACGGGCGAGAAGCCCTCTGGGTGCTCCACCTGTGGTAAGAGGTTTGCCCAGTTGTCGGAGCTGCAGAAGCACCGGCGGGTGCACAGCAGTGAGCAGCCCTTCACCTGCTCCGACTGCGGTAAAAGCTTCAAGTCGTCGCCGGACCTGAAGAGACACATGTGCCTGCACACTGGGGAACGTCCCTACACCTGCAACAACTGCGGCAAGGGCTTCACCCACTCCAGCTACCTGCTGGTGCACCAGCGCACCCACACCGGCGAGCGTCCGTACACCTGCTCCCATTGCGGCGATGGTTTCGCCCAGTCCAGTCACCTGCTGGTTCACCAGCAAACCCACACCGGCGAGCGTCCCTACACCTGTGCCCAGTGCGGCAAGGGCTTCACCCAGTCCGGTCACCTGCTGGACTACCATCGCACCCACACCGGCGAGCGCCCTTTCACCTGCGCTCAGTGCGGCAAGAGCTTCACCCGCTCCAGCACCCTGCTGGTGCACCAGCGCACCCACACTGGCGAGCGTCCCTATACCTGTGCCCAGTGCGGCAAGGGCTTCACCCGCTCCTCCAAGCTGCTGTCCCACCAGCGGGTGCACGCTGGCGACCGTCCCGTCCCCAGCCGATTAATCTACAATCCTGAAGTCTTTGAAATGTTGGAGGAAACCGGTGTGCGCTTCACCATGGCCTCCCACGCCCTGTCTCACGAGCACGTGCACACCAGTGGCCAGCCCTACGACTGCCCGTACTGCGGTGAGGAGTTTGACAGCTCGCGGGGGTTGCGGCAGCACCGGCGGACCCACGTCGGCGAGCAGCTGCTCCCACTGTGACAAGAGAGGACGGGGCTGCGGGAGCACCAGCGGATACTCACCAGAAGTAGACCCTTTGAGTGAACACGGGTTTCACCCGCATGTCTAGACTTTGGCAGCACCAGTGTACCCACAACGGTGAGCGTCCCGTGAGCCCGGTGAACCTGTCCTGTGATAAGGGCTTCACCTGCCTTGACCACCTGCTGGAGCACCGGCGAGTCCACATCGGCCAGCGCCCCTTCACTTGCCCGCTCTGTGGCAAGGCCTTTGCCCGCTCCTCCAGCCTGCTGGCACACCGCCACGTGGATGGATAGGCGCTGTTTAGGTAAACACAAAATGCTGGAAGGAATGGGTAACGTTTCGGGTCGAGACCCTCTTCAGTCTCGACCTGAAACGTCTCCCATTCGTTCTCTCCAGAGATGCTGCCTGTCCCGTTGAGTTACTCCAGCACTTTGTGTCCTTTTTGTAAACCAGCAACTGCAGTTCATTGTTTTTAAACCATTCTGGTTAACCATCTCTGCACCTTCCCCAAAGCCTCCACATCAGTCCTGTAATGGAGTGACCAGAACTGTATGCAATACTCCAAATGCTACCTGACCAATGTCCGGTTTCGGCCCGAAACGTTGCCTATTTCCTTCGCTCCATAGATGCTGGCGCGTCCGTTGAGTTTCTCCAGCACTTTTTGTCTACGTTCGATTTTCCAGCATCTGCAGTTCCTTCTTGAACACAATGTCCCTTAAAGCTGCACATATATATTCCACGCTACTTCTCTACCCTTTTATCTCCTTATTTTCTCTCGCCTGTCACTTACTCCACTCATCTGCCGATCACCCCCTCATCTGCTAACATCGTGTCAGTGTGAAGAAGGGTTCCGACCTGAAATGGCACCTACCCATGTTCTCCTGAGATGCTGCCTGACCCACTGAGTTACTCCAGCACTGTGAAATGTCACCTATCCATGTTCTCCACAGATGCTGCCTGACCCACTGAGCTACTCCAGAACTCTGTGTTTGAGCTAAAGAGTGATACAGAGTGGAAACAGGCCCTTTGGCCCAACTTGCCTGCAACGACCAACGACTAGTCCCAGCTGCACTAGTCCCGCCTGCCTGTATTTGACCTCCAAATTTGTTCTATCCACGTACCTGTGTAACTGTTTCTTAAACATGGGGATATTCCCAGCCTCAACTACCTCCCCTGACGGCTTGTTCCATGCACTCACCACCCTTTGTGTGAAAAGGTTACCCCTCAGATTCCTATTAAATCTTTTCCCCTTCACCATCAACCCCTTGTCCTCTGGTCCTCGACTCCCCCACTCTGAGCAAAAGATTAGAAACATAGAAAATAGGTGCAGGTGGAGGCCATTTAATCTCCCCATAGCCCAGATTCTGCGCATCTAACTAAATTGTGTTCTGTGAAAGATTCCGGCATCTGCAGTATCTTGTGTCTCCCTCACCTATATCCACCTATCACTTCTGAAGAAGGCAATTAACCCGAAACATCATCCATTCCTACTCTCTAGAGATGCTGCCTGTCCCGCTGAGTTACTCCAGCATTCTGTGTCCACCTATCACTTGCCAGGCTTTATCCAGCCCCCATCTCACTTTTCCAGCTTCCTCCCCGCACCCTCTCCACTCAATCTGAAGAAGGGTCCTGACTCAAAACGTCATCTGTCCATTCCCTCTAAAGCTGTGGAGGAACTCTGGGTCAGGCGGCATCTGTAGAGGGAAGGGTATCTAAGGCGACCACTCCCACCTCTCCTTTCCAACTTTCTCCACCCCCCACAGAAAGCAGTCTGACGAAGGGTCCTGACCTAGAATGTTGCCTGTCCATGCTCATCAGAGGTGCAAGTTACTCCAGGAGATCTCTCTTTCTAAACCAGCATCGTCTGTTCCTACTTTACATATGTGAAGAAGAAAACAATTGTTAAATGGACTCTTGAAGACTGAAAAGGAGAAATTTAATATGGGGAACAAGGAAATGGCAAATGAACTGAACAGGTACTTTGGATCCGTCTTCACTAAGGAGGACACAAACAGTCTTCCAGATGTACTAGTGGCCAGAGGATCTAGGGTGACGGAGGAACTGAAGGAAATCCACATTAGGCAGAAAATGGTGTTGGGTAGACTGATGGGACTGAAGGCTGATAAATCCCCAGGCCCTGATGGTCTGCATCCCAGGGTACTTAAGGAAGTGGCTCAGAAATCTTGGACGCATTGGTGATCATTTTCCAATGTTCTATCGATCAGGACCAGCTCCTGTGGATTGGAGGGTAGCTAATGTTATGCCACTTTTTTAAGAAAGGCGGAAGAGAGGAAACGGAATTATAGACGTTAGCCCAGGAGTGGGGAACCTTTTCATGTTGGAATGCCGCATTAAGTTAGCTGTAATCTTTTTTTTTCACTTACATTTGTATTGATTTTTAAGAGATATATACAAAACAGTGCAACACCATCACCATAAATAAAACAAAGTAAGAAAAACAGCAATTAAAAAAAAATAATAAGTAGATCGGTGGTAAAAAAAAAAAAAGTTAATATATAAAAAAATTGTAATAAGACCATGTGGTTCACTTACCAAATTAAAAAAAGAAAAAAACATTGATTAGTTATCTGGAGATAAGTCAATATTCATATAAACATACCATCTAGTTCTATATAACGCAATCTTCCCATATCTAGCTCTGCATTTATCTAATTGGCGTCATGGCTCAAATAAACGGTCCATTTTCCCAGATCTTCTCAAATGAATTCTCCTTGACTCAAGGAATATGTCAATTTCTGCATATTTCTGATGTCTCGCACAATTTCTAACCACTGTTCCTGTTTTGGACTTTTTTCATTAAGCTATTCCAGGTAATGGCCTTCTTACTTGCTGCAAGCAAAACTTTAATCAAATATGTATCTTCTATTTTTACAATATCTTTAATACGCCCCAGATACATCACAGGGCAGGTATTTGAGATTTTATAACCCAAGATATTTTTTACAGCTGCATTAACATTTTCCCAGTATGGCCTTATCTTTACACAGTTCCAGAAAATATGCGAGTGGTCTGCCTCCGTACTCCCACACAGCCTCCAACAGTGTTGTTGGACAGCAAGTTGACTGCTTTTTATTTTGGGTGTTATAAAAAAGCGAGATAGATTTTTCCAGCAAAATTCTCTCCATACTAGTGAGCTTGTGGATGAACATTGTGTTTCACACATTTGATACCATAGTTCTTCTGTTATTTGAATCTTTAATTCTGCTTCCCATTTTGTTTTTATATAGAGCATTGATTCTCCCCCGCTTCCCACCAGAGCTTGGTAGAAAGCAGAGATGACCCGAGACCCCTTCTGTTTGTATGCATTCACAATCACCTTGATCACATTATTTGAAGTTTCATCTAGTTCTGGCCTTATCACTTTTGTAAAGTAGTCTCTTAATTGCAAGTATCTAAAACAATCTTTGTTTTCGAGACTATACTTTGACTTTAAATCTTGGAAGCTCATAAACTGGCCATTTTCTGAAACTGTATACATTGCCGTTATGCCCTTTTGTGCCCATTCTTTGAATTTTGAATCATACACCCTTGGCTTAAACTTTGAGTCATATGCGAACCATTTCAATGCGTGAACCCCTCTTTGTAATTTGTATTTTTCCACTATAACATTCCATATTTCTAACGTAAATGCTACTATTGGATCCATAGCATGTCTCAAAGCCCCTCTCAGATATTTGTCTCCCACCAAAATCTGGGTCTGGTAACCCTGTATCTCCCTTTCCATTTCTTTCCATCGAGATTCATAATCAGGTCTACACCAACAAGCCAGAGGTCTGAGTTGAGCTGCATAAAGGTATTTCCTCAGATTTGGTAAAGCCATTCCACCCTTGCTTTTCGGCAGTTGAAGTGTTGTTAGTTTGACTTCCGGTGGCTGCTATGAAGCAGTGAAGGCAGCTGCACTGAGCTCTCCTCCAACAAATCGTGTTTAAAGTCAACTCCCATGCCAGGATCGAGTTAAAAAATCTTATCAGGTTTGCTGAACGTCGAGGGTACTGACTCCATCAAACGGTACCGGTGGATTTGGGATTTAAAACGATCTTATCGTAAAAACTGGATGAGAAAGAGAAGAGGTCAGAGAGGACCCAAGAAGACTACAATCAGTTTCCAGCTCCAAAAAGCTCTGGATGAGCTTGAAACCACCCCGGAACTCACTTTTGAAAGTTTGGAAGAGGAGCTGGAACCTCAACAACCTACAAGCGATATGGCTGCGAGAAGTGATACAAAGGAGAAAGAAATGAAAAGCTGGGAAGAAACGGTAAGAGCTAATATTCTTAAAGATATTACTAAAGATCTTCAGAAGCAATTTGCCAAAATGAATTCTACAATTCAGAACAACTTCTCCACTATGGAGGGCAATCTTTCTAAGAAAATTGATAATAGCTGCGGCGAAGTAAAAGAGCTTTATGTAGCCCTGAACCAGCAGTTTAAAGCTTTGGAGTCCAGGATGGCGAAGGAATTGGAAAGTATGCAGAAAGATTATAACAATAAACATGACACCCTGCTGAAGCAATTAACAGACTCGGAAAAATTGATGGAAGAGATGGATGGTGAAATGGAACAGATGAGCCAAGAAATACAAGGTCTGAAAAAACAACACGATACTAATTGGGAGCTAATGAATAAACTGAATGAGAAATGTCAAGATTTAGAGGCCAGGTCAAGGAGGCAAATTCTGAGAATAGTAGGAGTTAAAGAGGGTGCTGAACACGGCCTTCAAATGCGTGATTTTATTACTAATCTACTTAAAGATGTTTTCAAACTTCCAGAAAAACCAAAGATAGATCTGGCTCATCGAGTGGGTCGCTTCCAAAAACATGATAATGCTAAACCAAGGCAAATCATTGTAAAGTTCCTGGATATTTCAACTTTGGAAACTCTATTAAAGAAGATAACCTATGGAGAAAATCTTACATTTGCAGATAATATCGTAAGATTCTACAGGGATTATCCTCGGGAAATTTTGGCAAAAAGACTCGAGTTTAAAAGGGCAAGCAGTATTTTATATGGATATTCTGAAGTTCGTTATGGCGTGATCTATCCAGTGAAAATGCTAATTACGTTTAAGGGCAAGCAACGCTCATTTACGGACCCGGACTGCTTGCAAATACGCCCAGGAGATTTTAAACAAAATTCAAGGAGGAACAGAATAATAGACATTTTATCTGTGGAACTTTGTTTTTTCTGTTTCAATTAAGACACTAGAACGCTTCAGACGGTTACCAGACAGGCTTATCTGGCAAGAATGTGTTGTTCAATAACAGAGGCCGAATTAAACTTCTGAACTGAAAGCACAGATGGAAGCTCAAGGTCGCAAGCTCGTCAACAAACCCCTCAGCACGGAGAACTATGAGACCGTCTCCTTTTGAAATGGCCATTATGAGGCATCTGTTCCACACTATATGACCTATTATTTATATATATAATTAACTAACTAATTAACCACTTACGCGCAATAAACTCAACTAACGTTAGGCGTAATGTACTATACTAACACGACTAACTATATAGCAGGAAGGATGGGGGAGGTTAGACATATATTTTAAATACTAAATACTAATTATGAATTAATTAACATACAGGTAAATGAAAAGTGTCATTATTGACGAGGTACTTTAACCCATAATTTCTTTAATTTTAATCCAAATATACTACCTTCCCTTTTATTTTATTCTATTTTAAACTGTTCAGCGATTAATTGACCTGATATGATAATTTTGGTAACAATTAGAGGGAACCGACTAACGTTGGGTCAAATTCTAATAGGGGGATAAGGCCCAGTGCATAATCTCATCGACGGAGGTCAATTTAAAAACAAATCTAGCTACCTTAGGTGGCTTTTTTGTAATTTATTGCTTTTTTGATAAATTACATTCACTTTTTATGTTTATTCACAATTATGTGTTGTATGACAACAATTTTTATGTACACTTTATTTTATGTTTTTCTCTTTCCCTTAATTATGTTTAATAGTGTCAGGAGATGTAGAACTACTGTAGAAATTATGAAGGACAACTCTGGATTCGGGATTCCGAGGTACTTGGCTGCATCACATGAATCATACAGTCTGGTAATAATAGCCAATGCAAGATAATAGTCGAATAAATATCGGAGGTCTCACCTTCTGTAGTTGGAACATCAGAGGTGCGAATGAGCCAATTAAGAGGGGTAAAATTCTGGCACAATTAAAATCATTAAATATGGATATTGCTTTCCTACAAGAGACACATCTGAAACAACAAACTCAGATCAGATTAAGGGCAAATTGGATAGGTCAAACCTATTACTCCTCATTCACCTCTAAAGCAAGAGGCACGGCTATTATAATTCGGAAGGGTATACCTTTTAAATTAAAGAAATCTATATCTGATAAAGAGGGAAGATATGTTATAGTCACGGGAGAAATTTACAATACACTATTAATAATGATAAATATTTACGCGCCTAATTTTGATAACCCACAATTTTTTATGAAAATAATAAATTTAATCGCAGAGCATAATTATCAAAATATAATAATGGGGGGAGATTTTAACTGTGTTATAGATCCATACTTAGATAAATCAATAAAGCTAGGGAAGCGTCTTGTTAAAACTAAGACCTGTGAATTTTTAAATACTTATATAAAAAATAATAACATAGCTGATATTTGGAGAATAGCAAATCCAAGTGGTAGGGAATACTCATTTTATTCATCAGTTCACAAAACTTATTCGCGAATTGACTATTATTTATTGGACACAAAATTAATCCCGTATACGAATAAACCATCATATCATAATAGTATTATTTCTGATCATTCACCATTGACTTTTATACTTAAAATTGAGGGAATGCCGAGTATAAAACCTTTTTGGAGATTCAATGTACATATATTAAATAACCCGCAGGGTTATGAGTATATAAAAGAACAAATAAAACTTTTTTTCGAAATAAATGACACGCCGGGTATTTCTGCACCGCTATTATGGGAAACCTTCAAGGCATATATTCGCGGCGTCATAATTTCTTACCAAAGTTTTCAAAATAAGGAAAATAAAAGAGAACTTCAGCGGATAGAACAGAAAATAAAACTACAAGAACTGGACAATGCAACTGACCCAACCATAAATAAACATAATAAGATAACTTTATTGAAATATAAAGTCAATAGAATACTATCGGCTAGAGTAATAAGATTATTCCAAATTACAAAACAAGCACACTTCGAATTTGGGGATAAGCCACATAAACTACTGGCGAGGCAACTGAAGCAACGAGAATTAATTGGTATTAATGGTGGAGTAGCAAGATGGATTCAACAGTGGCTGAATGGGAGATGCCAGAGAGTAATGGTGGATGGTTGTTTGTCAGGTTGGAGGCCAGTGACGAGTGGGGTGCCACAGGGATCTGTGTTGGGTCCACTGTTGTTTGTCATGTACATCAATGATCTGGACGATGGTGTGGTAAATTGGATTAGTAAGTATGCAGATGATACTAAGATAGGTGGGGTTGCGGGTAATGAAGAAGAGTTTCAAAGTCTACAGAGAGATTTATGCCAGTTGGAAGAGTGGGCTGAAAGATGGCAGATGGAGTTTAATGCTGATAAGTGTGAGGTGCTACATCTTGGCAGGACAAATCAAAATAGGACGTACATGGTAAATGGTAGGGAATTGAAGAATGTAGGTGAACAGAGGGATCTGGGAATAACTGTGCACAGTTCCATGAAAGTGGAATCTCATGTAGATAGGGTGGTAAAGAAAGCTTTTGGTGTGCTGGCCTTTATAAATCAGAGCATTGAGTATAGAAGTTGGGATGTAATGTTAAAATTGTATAAGGCATTGGTGAGGCCAATTCTGGAGTATGGTGTACAATTTTGGTCGCCTAATTATAGGAAGGATGTCAACAAAATAGAGAGAGTACAGAGGAGATTTACTAGAATGTTGCCTGGGTTTCAGCAACTAAGTTACAGAGAAAGGTTGAACAAGTTAGGGCTTTATTCTTTGGAGCGCAGAAGGTTAAGGGGGGACTTGATAGAGGTTTTTAAAATGATGAGAGGGATAGACAGAGTTGACGTGGAAAAGCTTTTCCCACTGAGAGTAGGGAAGATTCAAACAAGGGGACATGACTTGAGAATTAAGGGACTGAAGTTTAGGGGTAACATGAGGGGGAACTTCTTTACTCAGAGAGTGGTAGCTGTGTGGAATGAGCTTCCAGTGAAGGTGGTGGAGGCAGGTTCGTTTTTATCATTTAAAAATAAATTGGATAGTTATATGGATGGGAAAGGAATGGAGGGTTATGGTCTGAGCGCAGGTATATGGGACTAGGGGAGATTATGTGTTCGGCACGGACTAGAGGGGTCGAGATGGCCTGTTTCCGTGCTGTAATTGTTATATGTTAAAAGGAACAAACTATTACTAAAATTAAATCGGATAAGGGTGAGTTTTTAACACTGCCTAAGGATATTAATAAGAGGTTTGCCCAATTTTATCACAATTTATATACATCTAAAATAAATACAGATGTAAGTAAAATCACAAATTTTTTAGATAATTGCAAGCTCCCAAAATTGGATAGTTTAGAACAAGAGCAATTAGGAGCACGGATTACTAGTGAAGAAATAAAACAAATAATAAACTCACTGAAAAATGGGAAGACCCCAGGACCAAACGGTTTTAGTAATGAATTTTATAAAAGATTCCAGGAGTCAATTATACCAAGATTATTCAATTTATACACGCAGGCTTATACCGAAAATAAACTACCAGAAACCCTAGCAGAAGCAACAATAACACTTATACCAATAAAAGATAAAGATTTAGATGAACCGGGTTCTTATAGAGCTACTTCACTACTAAATACGGATCAGAACATTTTAGCAAAGATTCTAGCTAGAAGGCTAAATAATTATATTAACAATTTAATAAATACGGATCAAACGGGATTTATACCCAAAAGACAATCATTTAATAATTTGAGAAGGCTTTTCAATATAATGTACTCTCATAATGAGGACAATGAAGATATTTCAGTTGTCACGCTGGATGCAGAGAAGGCATTTGATCAAGTAGAATGGCAGTATTTATACAAGGTACTCCAAAAATTCAATATGGGAGAGAATTTTATTAGATGGGTTAAACTACTTTACGATAGACCTACGGCAAGAATATTAACTAACAATACGCTATCTTCAAAATTTTACTTATCAAGGGCGAATAGGCAAGGGTGTGCCTTATCACCATTGCTATTTGCCCTTATGATAGAACCGTTGGCCGAAAGGATTAGAAATCACCCGAATATTCACGGATATAACACTAAGGATTTAAAGAATAAAATGTCACTGTATGCTGATGATATTCTTTTATATATTACTAATACACAAACGAGTATACCCACCTTATTAACACTAATTTAGGAATTCGGCTCACTTTCAGGATATAGAATAAATTGGAATAAAAGCGAAATTATGTCTTTAAAACCACAGGATTCGAGACACTTACTAAAATTCCCCTTCAAAATTGCAACAGAAAAATTCAAGTATCTGGGTATTCAAATTACGAGAAGACACAAATCATTATTTAGTGCCAATTTTATGCCACTATTAAATAAACTGAATGATATGATTACATTTTGGAAAACACTTCCGCTCTCATTGATAGGTAGAATTAACGCTATAAAAATGACTTTCTTACCACAATTAATATATTTGTTTCAAGCGATCCCAATATATATTCCAAAATATTTTTTCAAAAAACTAGATTCCACTATCACTAATTTTATATGGGATTACAGAACACATAGAATTCAACGAAAGCATTTGTGCAAATCTAAAGAAGTTGGGGGTTTATCATTACCTAACTTTATGTATTACTACTGGGCAGTGCATGTTAAGAACATAATGTACTGGCTGGATAGTTCCACTCAGCAGTTGGAGTGGATAAGAATGGAGAAAGTAGTGCTATCCGCACGATATAGGAACAATCCTGCTCTCACCGATAAAATTGAATAGTATAATATATAAGAAGAACCCAATTATTCACAATATAATAAGAATTTGGAAACAAATAAAAGTATCCTTGAAATTAAATTATTTATCAGTACTAACCCCACTATTGAACAACCCCGCATTCAAACCTTCTCTCATCGACAACACATATCAACAATGGGATAGACTGGGGATTAGGAAAGTAGGGGATATGTATGAATTGGGTAAACTGTTATCATTTCAACAATTAAAATTTAAATTTAAATTGAAGGATAATCAATATTTTAAATATATACAGGTATGTGACTTTATGAAGAAATATACACATAGATTTCAAACTATATTTTTAGACCCTTTAGAAGAAGCAATGAATATTAAGGCTGATTCACAAAAATTAATATCAAACTTTTATAATAATATATTATATAGAGAATCACCCTCAACAGAAGCACTAAGGGAAGATTGGGAACATGAGCTAATGATAAAGATCTCGAAGGATAGATGGGAAAAGTATTTGATGAATACACATAACTGTTCTATTAATACAAGACATAATTTAATTCAATTCAAATTATTACATAGACTATATTATTCAAAAACGAGGTTGAATAAATTTTATCCAAACGTCTCTCCCAGATGCAATAAATGTTTGTTTCAAAACGCTAATATAACACATTCATTTGTAGGATGTACAAAGTTGAATACATTTTGGAGTGATATATTTGATATATTTACAAAGCTCTTCAAGTCAAGAATAGAACCCAAAATGGAATGGATTATATTTGGAATAATAGGAGAGGATACCAATTTAAATAAAGACCAAAATGTTTTTTTTAATAATGGGTTAATAATTGGAAAGAAATTGATACTTAGATTTTGGAAAAATACAACCATACCGACTGTTAAAATGTGGATTAGGAATATGCTGGACATAGCACGCCTTGAAGAAATGAGACTCCGACTAATAGATAAATATGACCAATTCTTAAGGAGTTGGCCTCCTTTCATCGACTTTTTGGAATCATGTGATGCAGCGGCACCATAAGGATTGCTGATTTCAGTTCATGACCTGGATAGATCTACATCTCCGAATATAGATTTGAAAAATTCTCTTTTAAGGGGCCTTCTCTTCTATTTCTACTTTCCACCTTTTCTTTTTTATTTTATTTTTTTATTTTTATTTTTTATATACACACTTCACATTTTTCTACTCTCTATCATCTATTTTTCCACTCTTTCCCCTTTCTATTGTTTTCTTTTTCTTGTCTTGCTTACTTCCTTCTCATAACAAAAAACTAGAGGTTGTACATAGAATGGATTACGGTATGACATAATTGGCACCTAAAATTAGGTGCCACTGTATTGTATTAACTTCTAATAAAATAAACAAATAAAAAAAAAGAAAAGAAAAAAAGAAGTGTTGTTAGTTTTATTCTTGTTTTTTTGCTATTCCAAATGAATCTAGTGATCATTTTATCCCAGGCTATGAATTTGTCTCGGGGAACATTAATTGGGAGAGATTGGAATAAATATATTAGTTTAGGTAGGATATTCCTTTTTTACCGTTTGTATTCTGGCACTGAAGTTTCGGGGAAGGGTCGACCACCTTTCAACATCCTTTTTGATGTTTTCTTCAATTTTGTTATAATTAGTTTCAAACAAGTTGGAAAGTTTTGGTTATAGTTACACCAAGATACTGCATCATTTTAGAGTTCCATTTCAGATTATATGCATCTCTGATTTGTTGTGATGGAGAATAATTGAATGAAAGAATTTGTGTTTTTGTTATATTCAGTTTATACCCTCCTTCTTCTTGTCGAGTCCACACACAAGATTAGAAGTTGTTCAGCCAGAGCTGAACACACTTCTCGGCATCTGCACAATGGTGTCTGTCTTGCGCTTCTTGTGCTTCTTGTGCGTGGTGGTGGAAAGATTGGTTGAAACAGGGCCGCGACGTGAACGCTCTTTCCTTGGCCCCAGTTTATACCCTGAGTAGTACCCATATGTTTCAAATAGGTTCATTAGATTTGGGAGACATATATCTGGTCGTTCAAGAAAAATAATGATATAATTAGCGAAAAGACCAATTATATGTTCTTCCCCCCCTATTTTGACCCCATGCAGGTCTTCTCTCTGCCTTATTGCTTGTGCTAAGGGTTCAATATACAAAACGAAGAAAGTAGGAGAAAGACAGCATCCTTGCCTTGTGCCCCTCTCTAACTGGATCCTTTTTGATATTTTTCCATTTACCTTAATCCTAGTTGTAGGCTATTGTTTTAATACCCCAAATTACATCTTCATTAAAACCAAATCTCCTCAGTAGTTCATATAAAATTACCCGACTAACACTATCTGTAGTGGCCATTTGGCCTGTTTTGCATGACATTGTGGATGGCATGTGCATTTAAATTTTAGACTGCCCGTTATAATGTGGGTGGGATTTATGATGTGTTTTTGGGCGCGTTTGCAGCTTAACTGCTTGCGCAGAAGTTTAGTTTTTAGATTCGATGGAGAAGGTTAATCCTTCGACCATGTCATTGCATGTCATTGTTACGGAGACACAAGGAGGTTTCTAATATCTGAAGTAATGAGCTGGAGTTCGAAGAAGATTGCCGTAACAAGTCGGAAAAACCTTGGATGTATCTTACTGTTTTCTATCTACAATAAAGAAAATATTCATCAAAAGACTCTGTGTTGAAGCTTTATGAATGGAGAAGCTCTGAAGGTCTCTGAGGCATATTGCATGCGTGCCGAAGATATTCCCCTTATCCATTCTCATCCAATTAGCGGCTAGGGTGCTAATTACCTGAAAGATATGAAAAATCTGCCGCTACATTAAGTCGAAGGATACGTCTGGCAGGGGGATTAAATACCAGTTCCAGAGAGTGGGACAGAAGATAAGTAGAAGCGAACCTCCGGCGGGATTTAAATACCAGTCACAGGGAGTGGGACAGAAGATCGAAAATAAGAAGGCTAAGACCTCGGAGAGGCACAGCCAGAGCAGGACGACCAGGCTAAGACTTCGGAGAGGCGCAGCCATAGAAGGACGTCAAGGCCAAGACCTCGGAGAGGCATAGCCAAAGAAGTTGGTTCCAGTCGTGTAACTGAAGATAAAGATCTCGGCCAGGAAAAGCCTTGAGGTCTATCAACAGCATCGGGACGTATCTGAAGACGTATCACTGGATTTGTGAGTACGAATCGATTATTACTCTTTGAATTAAAATCACGACTTTAATTAAAAGACTTCTGTAACAGAACTCAGAAGATGTTTTCTCCAGCGTGTCTGGGGAAAGCAGACCGACTTCGGATTGTTTGGAGTCGCTCCTGATAAGTACATTCCATTGAATTAGAGCATCATTTTGCACCTGGCATTAGAGAGATGTTCTCTAAATTATCAGTATGTTTAAGTTTTGAAAATAAATCGTTGACATAATAGAGCGGAACAGCTACTAGCAGAGACTTGTTCAATTAATTTAAAAACTTGGCGATCTGCCAAGACCTCGTTAAAAAATTATGAGCGAAGGAGCTAGAAGCTTGGTGCTTGAAGGAGCACATGGTGGAGCCACAAGTCCAGCGAGACAAGTTAAACTCACTGAGAACGGTCGAATTCATGTTCTCAATGTGACTGAATTGGATAGGAACAAGTTGGGGAGGAGGATTAGAAGGCTATTTGAAAGCGTGAAGATACTCATGCAATCAGAAGCTAACCAGGAGAAGGTGGAGGATAAATTACGCCTGATACGGAGCCTTAGCCAGGAGCTGAAAGAGAAGCAGGACACACTGCTGGAAGCAGAGCGTTCTCAAGAGGAACGTGAAAGACATTATAAGTGGGATTCAGAAAATACGGAGTATTATGATGAATCCGTGGAAGTTGCAGAAGCATGGTTAGCGCAAGTTGACAAAAGTAAATGTAGCAGAAAAGAAGATACTAAGCATGAAGAAGAAGAACGTGATGATATAGCACCGGGAGATAGTATCTCAAATGTATCTTCACGAAGATCAGGCCGTAGATTTGGCTGATCAGCCAGTTCAGTTTCGAGGGCTTCTGCTCAATTGGGAGCGAAAGCTGATTTAGCTGCGCTCTCAATAGAAGCGGATGCCATGAAGAAAAAACATGAGATGGCGCGACAGCAGGAAGACGATGAGCTCTAGACAGAGGGAGAAAACTGCTCAGAGTGTATTGGCAGTTGGATCGATTCCACGGTCAAGGTCCACCGGATATCTTGGATTGGAAAACCTAAATAGGTTGAGTGAACCTTCATCTCAGCAAATGGGTGCTAGACTGAAACTAGCTACTATGGGAGCATCCGTACAAACTCGTGATGGACCAGTGGATCAAGCTTTTCCAAGGCCTGGGGCACGGGCTCGAACAAGTCTGTTTGAGCCAAGACCTGTTTATGAACAGGTGGAGCCAAGGAGAAGGGAATCAGGTTGGTTTATTGGCACTGTTGAATATGCAATCTGAATTCAACGAGATTATAGCTCGACAAAATACCTCTCTCATTCTGCGACCAATTGAAATTCCTACTTATGGTGGAGATCCTTTGGAGTATGAAACTTTCGTAGGGGCACTAGAGAAGGTATTAGAGCCGAAAGTTAAGGATCAAAAAGAGCGCTTACGATTTCTGGTGAAGTACACAAAAGGAAGTGTGAAGAAAGTTGCTTGTAGAAAGTTGTCAGATGGAGCCAGGCAACCAGGGCTATAAAAAGGCGAGAAGATTACTAAAGGAACGTTTTGGTGTTGAACAGAGGATTGCGAGTGCATACATTGAAAAGGCCTATGCTTGGAAAGAAATCAAGCCAGAAGATATGGAAAAATTGAGTGAATATGCAGTAATTCTGAGAAGATGTTGCAGCACGATGAAAAATATTGGCTACATGGTGGAAATGAATCTTGCAAGTAATATGAGAATCATCATTAACAAGTTCCCCAGAAGAATGAGAGAAAAGTGGAGATATAGGGCATGTGAAATACGAGCTAAGAGCAAACAAGTAGCCAGGCTACCAGGCCTGGTGGAATTTTTAGAAAGAGACGTACGATAGAGTGCATGGGGAGAGTTGTGGGGAGATGCACTGAATGTGTGGGTGGGAGGTGAATGGCAAGGAGCAGGGGGGGGGGGTGTGAAGGTAGGTGCGGTGACTGAGTGAACTGCCAGCGTACCAGGCGTGAGTGATTGCACTGCCAGCCCACGAGCCGTGAGTAAGTGAACTGCCAGCCCAATAATCCATTGTCCACCCTCTCCTTCTCTCTCTTACTGTCTGCCACCTGTTTTGGGCACAATTTCTGGTAGTTTCTCTGCCGCCAGCCGGCCAGGTCCGAGTGATTGTACTGCCAGGCCTCAGTGACTGAGCTGCCAGCCCTCAGTGACTGAGCTGCCAGCCCAAAAATCCATTTGGTCCACAAACTCCATACTAGCCGTCTGAAAACCAGTACATTCGGCCCACAACACTCATACTAGCGCAACAGAATGTGCCCCACCCCCACTGGCCAGCAATATTGGAATTGGTGCAGAGGTGGAATGTTGTGTTGGGTGTCCAGCCCTCCCGTGTGATGCTGGGACCCAACGGGTCTAGTCAACAATAAAAAATAGTGGAGGTGGAGAGGCTTTACCGCGGACAAAAGAGCCGGAAATCTCCAGGACCTGACAATAACCATATAACCATATAACAATTACAGCACGGAAACAGGCCATCTCGACCCTTCTAGTCCGTGCCGAACACATATTCTCCCCTAGTCCCATATACCTGCGCTCAGACCATAACCCTCCATTCCTTTCCGTCCATATAACTATCCAATTTATTTTTAAATGATAAAAACGAACATGCCTCCACCACCTTCACTAGAAGCTCATTCCACACAGCCACCACTCTCTGAGTAAAGAAGTTCCCCCTCATGTTACCCCTAAACTTCTGTCCCTTAATTCTCAAGTCATGTCCCCTTGTTTGAACCTTCCCTACTCTCAGTGGGAAAGGCTTATTCACGTCAACTCTGTCTATCCCTCTCATCATTTTAAAGACCTCTATCAAGTCCCCCCCCCCTTAACCTTCTGCGCTCCAAAGAATAAAGCCCTAACTTGTTCAACCTTTCTCTGTAACTTAGTTGCTGAAACCCAGGCAACATTCTAGTAATGTGTGGACAATGTTTCCCTCTCTAATCTTAAGCTCTGTGCCAAACAGCTGACACCAGTCTATACAGACAATTTTAACCTGTCCCTGCTAACACGTACTGTCCCCGCCTGCGTCAAAGTATCCACTAATGTCTCTGTACCCAAAAAGGCAAGGATTACTTGCCTTAATGTCTACATGCCTGTCGCACTGACGTCTCTAGTCACGAAGACACTCGAAAAGCTTGTGCTGGCCACCTGAAATATATCACAAACCCCCTGCTGGACCCTCTGCAGTTATCAGAGGGTCCAGAACACGGGAGGGCTGGACAGCCAACACAACATTCCACCTCTGCACCAATTCCAATATTGCTGGCCAGTGGGGAGTGAGGGGGGGGGGGGGGGGGACACATTCTGCTGCGCTAGTATGAGTGTTGTGGGCCGAAGGTACTGGTTTGTGGGCCGAAGGTACTGCTGGACCCTCTGATATCGGGCCTATAGATCTGTGGATCATGCAGTCAACCTGGGCCTGCACTTCGTCCTGCAGCACCTAAACCGCCAGCGAATCTATGCGAGGACGCTGTTTGTTGATTTTCGATCTGCAACACCACTGTGCCAGAGCAACTACACTCCAAACTCCGAGTTGACTGTGCCTGAACCCCTCTGTCAGTGGATCACCAACTTCCTGATAAACAAAAAGCAGCATGTGAGGTTGGGAACGCACACCTCGGACACGCAAACGCTCAGCATAGGATCACAGCAAGGCTGCGTACCCTCTCCTCTCCTCTACTCCCTCTACACCAACGACTGCACCTCCACAGCCACTTCTGTCAAGCTTCTCAAGTTTGCGGAAGATACAACCCTGAGTTGACTGCTCCAGGATGGGATGGAATCTGCCTACAGACAGGAAGTCCTGGTGCCATAGCAACAACCTAGAGCTCAATGCTCTTAAGACAGTGGAAATGATTGTAGGCTTTAGAAAAGCTCGCCCTCCCCACACCCCACTCATCATCAACAACACCACAGTCACACCTGTGGAATCTTTTAAGTTCCTGGGAACCATCATCTCCAAGAACCTTAAGTGGGGGCGACCATCGACTCCACAGACAAACGGGCACAACAGAAGATGTACTTCCTGCGGCAGCTGAGGACGCACAATCTGTCACAGGCAATTGTAGTTCAATTCTACACGGCCATCGTAGAGTCTGTTCTCACCTTCTCCATCGTGGTCTGGTTTCGCTCAGCCACCAAGCACGACATCTGGAGGCCGCAGCGAATCGTCCGATCAGCAGATAAGGTTATTGGCTGCAACCTTCCCTCCGTTGATCAGCTGTGCACTGCAAGGGCCAGGAAGCGAGCGGGCAAGATCATCTCTGACCCCTCTCACCCTGGCCACAACCTCTTTGAATCACTTCCCTCTGGAAGGTGACTGCGGACTGTCATAGCTGCCACAACCAGACATAAAAACAGTTTTCATCCACGAGTAGTTGCTCTACTCAACAGCCAAACATCTGTAGCCTCCCTTTGATCTGGTATTTTGTTGGTTCACATGCTTGATCAATGGTGTTTTATCATTAATGTTTCATTATTATTAATGGTTAGTGTTTTCTGAATCATTCGTATCTGTCACTGTATGTCATGTTGTTACTTGTGGGCGGAGTACCAAGGCAAATTCCTTGTATGTGAATACTTTGCCAATAAACTTACTTCTTCTTCGAGTCCGTTGCAATCTCAGATGTCGTTCTGCCAGTATCTGGCGCAGGTCATAGCTGGTCGGGTCGGTTCAGCCAGGTCCTGGGGGCTGCACGGGGGGGCGGGGGGCGTCGTCACACTCCAGTAGGTGGGACATTGTCTGTACTGCTCCACAGCTGCATGTGTCTTCTGCCTGGTAGTTCCATGCTTTCATAAGTGCTTTGCACCTCCCCTGCTCCACTCGTAATCCGTTGAGGGCCTTCCAGGTTCGCCATGGGAGGTCGTGCCCGCTGGCGAGGCATTCAGTCGGAGTGATTCCTCTCTCTATCTAGTCTTGGGCTCGTGTGTTGAGCTGGTTCCATTCATCTTTCCAGATGTTGGTCCTTGCTGTTTCTTTGGTTGCCTGGAGAGGTGGGACTGTCTGCAAGAAACTGGCTCTGGATTTCAGTCGAGGTGGAGGTGCTGTGTGTCCGTGCAGGGGGTGCCTGGTATCGATCTCCTGTGCTCTCCGCTCGTCTTGGGCGACGATGGATCGTCTGGTATGGGGGGGGGGGGGGGGGCGCAATACCAGCTAGGGCGTAGAGGCACGGGACTGGCGTTGTCTTTATGCATCCCGTGATAATGCGGCAGGTGTCGTTGAGGGCTGTGTCAACCAGTTTGGTGTGGTGGGAGCGGCTCCAGCTTGAGCACGCGTATTCAGCTGTGGAGAAGCACAGGGCTAGGGCAGTTGCACGGATGGTTGGTGGATCAGCGCCCCACTTTGAGTTTACCAGTTTGCGCAGGATGTTGTTGCGAGTGTTGACCTTGGCTTTGGTGTTCTGAAGGTGGGTTTTGAAAGAGAGTGTCCTGTCGAGTGTGACTCCGAGGTACACGGGGTGGAAGTGGTTGGGGAGTTTGTGGCCATCCCATGAGACGCTCAGTTGTTTTCCTGCATCTCTATTTTTAAGATGGAAGCTGCATAGTTGGGTTTTTGATGGGTTGGCTTTCAGGTGGTTGTTATTGTAGTAGGTTGTCATCTCTTGGAGGGCTTACTTACATACTTACGTACATAATTTCCTGCATAATTTGGATTTCCTTCAGTTTGTTCGTCACCCCACATCCTCTGGCCACTTGTACATCAGGAAGATTGTTTGTGTTCTCCTTAGTGAAGACGGATCCAAAGTACCTGTTCAACTCATCTGCCATTTCCTTTTTCCGCATAATAAATACACCTTTTTCAGTCTTCATGGGTCCAACTTTGGTCTGAACCAATGTTTTCCTCTTCAGATACCTAAAGAAGCTTTTACTATCCTCCTTTATGTTCTTGGCTAGCTTACCTTCGTACCTCATCCTTTCTCCCCGTATTGTATTTTTAGTTATCTTCTATTGCTCTTTACGCATTACCCAATTATCTGGCTTCCCGCTCACCTTTGTTACGTTGCATTTCTTCTATTTTATTTTTATACGGTCCCTGACTTCCCTTGTCAGCCACGGTCGCCCCTTACTTACTCCGCTTGCAATCTTACTTCGCCTTTGGAATGAACTGATCCTGCACCTTCTGTATTATTCCCAGAAACACCTGCCATTATTCTTCCACTCTCATCCGTGCTAGGGTATCTTTGCAGTCAACTTTGGCCAGCTCCTCTCTCATGGCTCCGGCGGTGAATGTCTGGAGCCGGAGCCCGGAGCGGGGAGACTGCGGCCACCTCTGGGATGGATGCGCTCGGGGCGCGGATTTATTAATGAGCCGAAGCACTGAGGTGAGCGGATATTTCACCGCGCTCTTCACCTGCTGCCTGAACTTGGACTGGGTCACCGCGTAAATAAATGTGTTGGTGCAGCAGCTGAGAGTCCTCAGCAAATATCCGACGTCGCTAAAGATATATTGAGAATCATTCCCATCAGTTCCAATTCCTGTGATCTGATAATAGACGAATCCTACAACATACGTCAACCACAGGAGGATGAAGCTGCCGGAGATGGTGAAGAGTAAAACCATAGACCTCCTCCTGATCTCCATCTTCGGGTCACTGCGGTTCTCCCCCTTGCTCTCACCCCTCAGCCCCTTACGTACCCGACTGGTCACTAAAATGTGCCGGACTGTCAGAGCGTTGAGCAGCAGGATTACAGCGAAAGGGAGGAATGGAGTTGAAACCGTGTCGATCCAGTCATATGCCACCCACCCGGGGTCAGTGTAATAACTGTCCACCATGTCATAGCCCCACGGGACATGGTCGATGATATATCTGGGTTCATATGTGAAATAGCGGGGAACGCTTTTCAGACAGAGCAGAACGCCGGTTGTTGCCAGAACAGCAGCCGCAGTTTTCCCGGTGCAATATTTAGTTTTCAGCTTCTGGCAACAAATGGCGACAAACCGATAAAAAGTGAAAGTGACGGTGAACCAGACAGAACAGTCTGTAGCTGCAGTCCACATTACATAGTTAACACGGAACACATGGGTGATGGTCAGGAAACTCCAATAAAAGTAATTATGTCGGAGCCGATACAAAATGACCTCGGTGATCACGGTCAGTAGATCGGCCGCTGCCATGGCCACCAGGTAGCGAGTGGTGCAGGTGGAGAGGCCACACTTCCCCCGGTACAGGATCACAATCACCACTAAATTCACTGCGGAAAGAGAAGGGAAAGGACACTGAGCATTTACTGAACACGGTCTCCGGGACTGAACACCGGCTCGACGTTCAGCTCAAGATCAGGAGTGTTGGAGTCGGTGCGCGGCTGCTGTATGTTTAACAATGTCAGAGCCGTCTCTGACTGTGCCCGACCTGCCAGCTTTAAGGGAGAAGAGATAAGGCGACGGGCGGGGTAAAGGGCGGGGAGGGAACGAGCAACCACCCGCGTATTGGAGATCTGGAGTTTAATGCTGATAAATGTGAGGTGTTACACCTTGGCAGGACAAATCAAAATAGGACGTACATGATAAATGGTAGGGAATTGAAGAATACAGTTGAACAGAGGGATCTGGGAATAACCGTGCATAGTTCCTTGAAGGTGGAATCTCATATAGATAGGGTGGTAAAGAAAGCTTTTGGTGTGCTAGCCTTTATAAATCAGAGCATTGAGTATAGAAGCTGGGATGTAATGTTAAAATTGTACAAGGCATTGGTGAGACCAAATCTGGAGTATGGTGTACAATTTTGGTCGCCCAATTATAGGAAGGATGTCAACAAAATAGAGAGAGTACAGAGGAGATTTACTAGAATGTTGCCTGGGTTTCAACAACTAAGTTACAGAGATAGGTTGAATAAGTTAGGTCTTTATTCTCTGGAGCGCAGAATGTTAAGGGGGGACTTGATAGAGGTATTTAAAATGATGAGAGGGATAGACAGAGTTGATGTGATCAAGCTTTTCCCTTTGAGAATAGGGAAGATTCAAACAAGAGGACATGACTTCAGAATTAAGGGACAGAAGTTTAGGGGTAACATGAGGGGGAACTTCTTTACTCAGAGAGTGGTAGCGGTGTGGAATGAGCTTCCAGTGGAAGTGGTGGCGGCAGGTTCGTTGGTATCATTTAAGAATAAATTGGATAGGCATATGGATGAGAAGGGAATGGAGGGTTATGGTATGAGTGCAGGCAGATGGGACTAAGGGAAAACAATTGTTCGGCGCGGACTTGTAGGGCCGATATTTCCGTGCTGTAATTGTTATATGGTTATATGGTTATATGGTATGGTCCTTTCTATAGTTAACCCTGCTGCTACTCACAGACTCTGATGGGGCCGGTTTCACAGACTTAACCGTGACCGGCCGCGTTTAACCAGGGCTCTGGGAACTTGGCATCTGATGGAGACGAGGTGGGTTCCAGAGTGAAGGCAGGTACAACTTAGAATCCGGCAGCAGAATGGCTCCGTTAATGGATTCATTCCACAATGAGTTCAGTTCAGTAACAACACACACACACACGCCGGTAGATCCGCGGCCACTGGTCCAGGAGATCGATCCAATTATTGACCAACACGCGGTTGAATTCGACTGTGCCAGACTCCACAGTGAGACACAGTGTCCACAGGGGCGGGTTTCAGTATGATCAATAACTCAGTCAGAGTGAACTTCACAATGTAAACCCCTCTCTCCCAGTCACACCGTTCCAGAGAGATCCCTGCCTGCCCCGAGCACTGTGACAACTCTGGATAAGGTCCCACTGAAGGCAAGAACAACATTCTGGTGGATCCCAGCAGATGTGAAATATAAAGAGGGTTAGTTTCAGCTGTCTGAAAATAAGAAAAATCACAGCAGCGTTAATTCACAAATATTTCACCGAGAGGATTGATATTCTTCACAAATTCTTGTACAACGACCATCAGTTGGGAACTTGTTACATGATGAGAATCTGGTCAACACAAGTTAACACACGGATGGAGTTATAAAACTTGAATTGTTCTGCTCACTTACCAGGGATTTCAACGTCAGCAATGATCACGTACAGGATGTTCTCCACGTCTAAATATTCCCAATACTTTTCCCCCATTTTCTCCGCCCAGAGACGTGTCCCCGTGAGCTACCGGTAATGTCTCGGAATGAAATGCTGAGGCAGAACATTCCTGGAGATTTTATACCATTTCCCGTCTCCACCGAGACAGTAAAGTTTAAACATAGTTTAAAAATAGATATTGTGAAATGATTCGTAAACAGATGACATCAGCCGAGTGAAACCCCTGCTGAGACAGAGAGGCTGTGATTTATTCATGGAATTGATTGAGAAACTCCAAAGACTGGGAATTGTGGCGATAGATACTGAGGGATGGAAATTGGGAGCGAGCGGGCGGGCGGCATTGTTCCAGCAAAGGGGATATTGTTTCAAACTCCATCCAGAAGTGTTTCAAACACTTCCGGAAGTGGCGGCTCTGTGATACAGCTGCGGCTCGCCTGCAGTCTGTCTGTTTTTACTTTTTGTGTTGTTTTTTTTGTCTAGTTTAGTAATTTTTTTGGTTATTAGGTGGTGTTATGTGTGTGGGGGGAGGGAGCTTTCTGTCTCTCCCTTCGGGGGAATGCGACTTTTTGTCGTATCCCCCTTCTCTTCCCCCGTCTGCGCTGAGGCATAATGGCGGAGCTGGCGGCCTCCAACCTGCGACCGACCTCGAGGGTCCGGAGGTAGAGCCAGCCAGGACTCACCAACGCGAGGCTGGCCGTCTTCGAGCTGTGGCGACGTCCGGGTAGCGGCACGACTCGGCGCTCCGGTGAGGGCGGACGGCGCGGGGCTGAGACACTGCCGTGTGGGCGGACCGGCTCCCGGTTGGAAAGTGCTCCCGTGGGGGCAGCCCGGTGCGGGGCTGAGACGCTGCCTTGTGGGTGGCCCGGTGCGGGACGGAGACAGTGCTACGGCGGCTGAGGCGGCGTTCTGGCGGCGGCGACCTGGATCCGGGGCTCGGCCGCGGGCCAGTGGAGGACAATGTCGGGAGATCGCTGGTCACAGGCCGTTGCCTGTTTTCCGGAGCACCCGTTGCAAGAGCTGCGGGCAGCTTCGACCACCCCCGGGCCGCGGAGCTTGAACCGCGGGACTGATACCATCGCCCGGTGGGGTATCGCCTCGGCACAGAGGGAGAAGAGGAGGGAAGAGACAGTAACTCTAAGACTTTTGCCTCCATCACAGTGAGGAGGTGTTTGGTGAACTCACTGTGGTGGATGTTAATTTGTGTTTATTGTGTTTTGTTATTATTACATGTATGGCTGCAGGCAACAGCATTTCGTTCAGACCGAAAGGTCTGAATGACAAATAAAGGATTCAATTCAATTCAATCAGATCCAACTCTCCACCTCATGTTGTTTGTCTGATTTCCTTCAATCAGTTTCACTCAGCAAGGCAATGCCAAATTCCAGGGACCCCCTCAGGGCTTTTGGTGCCCAGTTTGAAGGTGGACTGGACTGGGCGACCTTGTTCCACAGGTTGAGGAATTAGTTCAACAGATCACCTCAGACAAAATGCCCCCCCTCCACTCTGCTTCACCCCGCAATATGATCGCGGCTTCCCTGACTGTGACCTCAACCCCACACTCCCGGCAACCCTTCACTCCTTGCTTGCCTGGAATGGAACTGACTTTGCTCTGGGGCGATGAAATTCTCTACCTTCATCACCTCTGAGGGGAATGACCCAAAGACTCACGACACTCTGAGAACAGAAACATTGCCGCATCAGAATTGTCCTATACCTAAATGAAACGACGAATGATGCAGCACCTCTTCCTCCTCCCTTTCTCTCTCCCTTCCTCCTTCATGCTGTCCTCTCTCTGAAGTGTTACTCTTTCTCCTAGCCTCTCTGTCCCCCTCTCTGCGCCACCATTTCTCTGAACCTCTCTCCCCTTCAGCCCATCCTCCCTTCTCACTCGCACCCCATCTCTCCCCACGTTTCTGTGCAACTCTCTGACCCTTCCCTCTCTCCCTTTTGCCAACCCACTCGCTCTAAACTCAGCTCCCTCTTCATCTTCCCACTTGCCTTTTGATAGTTGACTCTTCCTTCACCTCTTCCCCTTACGTCTTCTCCGCTTCCTCTCCCTTTCATCTTTGTACTCCATGTCTGTCTTTTTATTTCCCCCAACTCTCCTCCTGCTCGCCTTCACTTCTCTCTAGAACGACTTTCACGGGAAGTGCGGTGAAAACGGTGACCCCCATGGGATGTAATAGCTGTCGCCAAACCTCTTCCCTCACATTCCATCAGTCCTTCCAGGTTAGTCAGCGTTCACCTGCACCTCATCTAATCGCATCTGCTGTATGCGGTGTTCGACGCACGCTGGGGTAGTACTGATGTAATGACGCACTATGGAGCAGTACTGTTGTTATTACAAACTGTGAAGTAGTACTAATGGAATGCCACACTGTGCGGTAGTACTGATGGAATGACAAACTGTGGAGTAGTGCTGATGGAGTGACCCACTGTGGGATTGTACTGATAGAGGGACACAAACTGGAGTAGTACTGATGGAGGGACAAACAGTGGGATAATACTGATCCAATGACTCATTGAAGAGCAATACTGATGGAGTGAAACACTGTGGGATAGTACAGATAGAGTGGCAAACTACGGGGTAGTACTGATGAAGTGACGAATTGTGGGTTGTACTGATGGATTGACACCGTGGGGCATTACGGATGGACTGACATGTCGTGGGGTAGTACTGATGGAAGTCACACTGTGGTGTAGTTCTACTGGAATAATACACGGTGGAGTTGTCGTGATGGAGTGACAGTGGGGCTAGTACTGATGGAATGACACACTGTGGGGTAGTCCTGATATAATGACACATTGTGGTGCAGTACTGATAGAAAGACACACACTCTGGGGTAGTACTCATGTAGTGATACATTCTAGGGTAGTGCTGATGGAGTGATACTCTTGGGGGTAGTGTTGATGTAGTGACACATTCCAGAGTATTACTAATGGAGTGAAACACTGTGAGTGACAATTGAATGACTGATGAGTATTACTGATGGAGTGACACACTTTGGGGAAGTAATGATGGAGTGACGCTCTGATGAAATACATTTGAAGTGACAAACGGGGTGGGGTAGTACTGATGGAGTAATATACGGTTTGCTAGTACAGAAGAAGTGACACGCTGTGGGGTCGTACTGATAGAGTGACACGCTATGGTGCATTACTGATGGAGTGACATATGGTGGGTTGATACACATGTAGTACTGATAATGAGATAAAATATATGTTAGCACAAATGGAGTGACACTCGAGGTAGATAGACAGCAAATGCTGGAGTAACTCAAGGGGACAGGTAGTATCTCTGGAGAGAAGGGATGGGTGACGTTTGATGTCGAGACCCTTCTTCAAACTGATGTCAGGGAAGAGGCGGGAGGGAGATAGAATGTAGTCGGAGACAGTATGACTGGTGGGAGAACTGGGAAGAGGGAGTGGATGGCGTGAGAGGGAAAGCAATGGCTATTTAAACTGAGACAATTCAATGTTCATGCTGCTGGGGTGCAAGCTAGCCAAGCGAAATATGAGGTGATGTTCCTCCAATTTGCGCTGCGCCTCCCTCACTCTGGCAATGGAGGAGGCCCAGGACAGAAAGGTCAGTGTGGAATGGGAGGGGCGTTAAAGGGTTGAGCTACCGGGGGATCGGCTAGGTTAATACGGACTGAGCGGAGGAGTTTAGCGAAATAATCGCCGAGCCTAAGGCTTGGTCTCGTCGATATACAGCATTCCACACCTGGAACAGCGGATAAAGTTGCTGAGGTTGGATGAGGTGCAGGTGAAACTCTGCCACACCTGAAAAGACTGTAGGTGTCCTTGGACGGTCGAGGGTGGAAGTGTAGGGGCAGGTGTTGCATCTCCTGCGGTTGCAGGGAAGGTAGTTGGGGAGTGTGTGGTTTGGATGGAAAGGGACGAGTTGAGCAGGGAGTTGCGGAGGGATCGGTCTATGCGGAAAGGTTTGGACATGGGAAGACGTGACTAATAGTGGGATCCCGTTGGAGGTGAGAAAATATCGGTGGATTATGTGTTGTATGCGACGGCTAACGGATTCCCATCATTTTAAACCCCCCCGCCCCACCCTCCCATTCCCACACTGTCCTTTCTGCTTTAGGCCTCCTCCATTGTCAGAGTAAGGCCCAGCGCAAATTACAGG